>NW_007730676.1:77670-111486 GCF_000696425.1 Galeopterus variegatus
AAATTATTGACTCGGCCCGGCCCGGTGGCGCACTGCTACAGTGTGCCACTTGGGAAGTGCGGCGGCGCTCCCGCCGAGGGTTCAGATCCCACGTGAAGACCGGCGGCTCACTGGCTGAGTGAGGAGCGGGGGCAACACCGAGGGGTGTGATTCCGTTGCCGGTCCCGGTCCGGTACGGGCGCGACACTGAGGGTTGCGATCCGTTGCCGGTCACGAAAAAAGACAAAAAGACAAAAAAAAAAAAAAAAAAATTATTGACTCTAAGCTAGTCTGTTAATTAGCAATGCTAACTTACTCAGAAAGTTGCAGTCATTTAACTTATGGCTTGCAAATAATAATTCCCTAATTTAAAATAATAATTAAAAAAAAAAGATAGCACTAAAAGAAAGGCAATAATAACAAAGCCCAATCTTGATGAGGCTGTGACTCACCAATACTGTTATGTTTCTGCAAGTTACTCTTACTTTGTGAAGTCAGTAGAAAAGAAGAAACATACTTAAATTTAAAATTTATTAGGTCATATGGAGAAAAAAATTCTATTAAAAAAATGAAAAAATAACATGCTGGTGAGGATGTGGAGCAGAGGAAACCTTCTTACACGGTCCCACCTGGTAGAACTGTAAATTACCACAGCTGTTATGAAGAATAGTAAGGAGTTTCCTCAAACAACTACAGATAGAACTGCCATGCGATCCAGCAATCCAGCCCACTGCTGGGTATAAACCTAAAGGAATGGAAATCATGTCGAAGGGATACCTGCACTCCCATGTTTATTGTAGTTTTATTTACACAAGCCAAGGGTTGGAACCAACCTACACGTCCAATGATGGATGCCTGGATAAGGAAAATGTGGTATATATACACAATGGAACACTACCCTGCCATAAGAAAGAATGAAATGCTGCCGTTTGCAACAACATGGATGAACTTAGAGAAAATTATGTTGAGTGAAATAAGCCAGACACAGAAAGAGAAATAACACTTATCCTCCCTTGCAAGTGGGAGCTAAAAAAACACAAACAAACAAATAAGGAAAAAAGGAAAGAAAGAAAGATATGACAATCACAATAATTCATTGAACTCTCAGAAGGAGAGAATGGAACTGAGGCCTCTAGAGGTGGGAAAGGGGAGGGGGGGTTAACGAGAAATTGGTAAAGAGCCACAAAAAATGATTACATTGTGCAATGATAAATATATAGTAATTATCCTGATTTCAGGATCATGTACTGCACACAAGTATTGATATTCAATGCTGTACCCCACAGATACGTACAGTTATGTTTCAATAAAAAAATAAAATCCATTCATCCATTAAAAAAAAGTGTATGTTTATAAGGATATAAATTAAAAGGCCCCTTCTAATTCAGAGCTTCCATGGTCTGTAAATTATCGCACCATGCTGGGCTTTATTACTAATCTAAATTGCACACCAACGAGTCCAGAATCCCAAGTTCACTGACAGCAGGCAAGCTGGCCTTGGACAGTTCCATGTAGCAGATGGCCCCTATAGTCCCACCAGCTGTTGCACTGTGCACTATTCACATGGGAACCCGTGCTCTTAACTCTCCTACAAACCACAAAAGCCTGTCTCCTGACAGTGGGACATTAGCACCATCTCTGTACACAAAGTATATTATACATCAAAAGTTATAAGCACTTAGACACAAGAAATTAATAATAAACAAGAAATTAATAATAAACTGGAATACAGGCTTTGAAACCAGACTTAGTTAAGGATCCATGCAACTATTTTATACACAAAATGTTCAACAGTTTCTGACCATTACTAGGCTGTGGAAATAATTTTTTTCTATAAATACCTCTTTCCTTCTTAATTCCTCAATTGTTTTCAATGCATTATTATGTTCTTGAAGAAGCTTGTTGTGTGTCAACTGTAAAACGGCTAATTTGGACCTATTAAAAAAAGATTAAAAGAAATGGAATCGTGGGGAAAATATCATAGAAAGTTAGAGTCTTGTCTCCCAACCTTCTTCCAAACACCTGAGTAGCAAAATCCTCTCTCCTGCCTTTATCATCCCACCACCTATTGGTATTGTCTTACTTTCAAATTAAGAGAGAATGTAAATAATTTCCATAACTATGTTATGATAAAACTTTAAAATTTTATCCCTTCTAAGACTCTCCTAGTACTCCTTCCAATAAATAAAAAAAATCTGATGAATTTATTTTCAAATCCTAATGCCAATATGGATAAAAAAGCAACTCTATTTCCTTTTGCCAAGGAGCCCTTCTACCACGCACACTCACTTTTCATCTTCTGTTTTAGCTTGCTCCATTTTGATTTCTGATCGCATGCTTTCCACTTGCAGCTCTAACTTTTTGTTATTATAAACAAGCTCTTGCTTTTCATTCAACTCTGATGGGGTTAAAGAATTTTTCCTTTCAAGGGCCTGGCACCTACAAAAGATCAAGATTTCATGAGGATAAACAATGTTCCTTTACTTCTCAGTGACTTTTAGACAAATCCTGAGATGATGCAAAATACAAACAATTTTAGGGCTGTAGGATTTATGAATACAAAACAAAGTATTTTATTTTCCTTTCTTCTTTACTAAACACAGTCATATTTCTAAGCCCTTATGCTTAAACATAAAAAGTACGGATGTAAGATGACATGACGTACTGTCCTCTTTGAATAATTGTTTTAAATAGTCATATAAGTACATTTTTGTTATTTGATCATGGACCAAAGTAATAATTGGCTAAAGATGCTTCTCATATAGTGATCCATGGATACCTTTTATATTTAAAAAATCACAGGTTCTGTCAAGCACCCAACTTCTGACAAAGATTCTATAAAGAAAAAGAAGTTTCCCAAAGAAAAAAGAGTAAAGATCAGAAAGAGTATTTCAATGTAGTAATAGCAAATACAAATAAATGACTCCTAGATGCATGGCATTAATACCAAGCACATTAAGCATCCCATTTAATATGCTATATATAGAAATCGTGACACACAACATAAATGCAAATGTAAAAATCTCTTAACCTTAATTGACTGAAAATGACAAAAATAACTGATCAAAATTAATTTTTTTCTAAATAAACCTCACCCAAGTTCTTTACGCTCTTTCAGCTTTCTTTTAGGTGAGTTCACTACAATGTTGTCAGCTTAAATCGGTCACAGGAAACCTGGCTCATGGCTCTGTACAGGGTTCACATAGGCTAGCACACTCAACAAATGCCCCCAAACTACAGAATCCTGGTCCCCTAGTCCCCATTTCCCCATATTACAAGCATTTCACGCTTACACATTAATCTGTACACTAGTGTTTTCTGAATTCATATTTTAATTAGGTCTCTATTTTTCTTTTAATCACTAACATGGTAACAAAACCATGTTTTTATATAGTAATATACTCTTTAAAAATGTATACAGTTGTCCCTCAGAATCCTCAGGGGATTTGTTCCAGTATCCCCTAAGGATACCAAAATCCATGGATGCTCAAGTCCTTTATATAAAATGGTGTAGCATTTGCATATAACTTACACATATGCTCCCATATACTTTAAATCATCTCCTGATTACTTGTAATGCCTAATGCAATGTAAATGTTACATAAATAGTTGTTATATTGCACTGTTTTTTCTTTGTATTATTTTTTATTGTTGTATTGTTAGTTTGTATCATTTTTTTCTTCTGACTATTTTCAATCGTTGGTTGGTTAAATCTGTGGATGCGGAACCTGTGCATGTGGCGGGCCGACTGTATTTTTCAAAGGATAAAATTGATCTCTCATTCTTACTTTTCTTGAAGTCTCTTCTTCATTAACTCAGCTTCACTGAGTTTTGTATGAGCCTCTTGAAGCTCTTTAAATAGGGATGTCACCTGAAGTTTCAATGTTTCCACTTCATTTCCAATCTATCATACAGGAAATATCAAAAAATATGTATGTGATTATCATCAGAAATTAAATGAACCTTTTTGTGAGAAAACAGTCTCAACCTTTAGTATTCAATTAAGACTGATAGGTAATTGATCCACCTTTGATATTTAATACAATAAAAACCTTTTATGAAAAATGTTTTGGACCCAACTGTTTCCTAATGGATCATTAACAAATCAACTGGGATACACTTGTTCAGGAGATCACAGCTCACAGAGGTGTCAAAGCACAATCCGATACATCCAGCTACCAACTCAGCCCCTTGCTAATTCATGTGTCTAGTTTCCTCAGCTATGTTTGTTATATAGCCCTCTTCCTGGCAGCTCTATAATTTTTGTAAGTGAGTTTCATGATGCCTTGAAAGTCTCCATACCTTTCTATTACTGGTTGCTGAATTAGTTAGAATCAAAAGGTACTACTACTCACTGGTGGTCTCTACAGCTCAGTTTTCTACACATTCTCCATTCTCTGGAAAGTAGGGAACTCAGTCCCCAGTATGGCGCACAGTGGGCATTCAATATATATAATTGTTGAATAAATGAATTAGCTAAAGTGAGTATTTTATGTACACTCCTTTCACATGGCCTACAGTAGCTTTTATAACTTCATGGCTCCATTAACTGTCCCTACGCATCAGACTCTGCAGGCTCAAAGGCATATCTCTAAGTTACCACTCAATGCTGAATATATACACACGAGTCTTTTTCATTCAAATGAAGATCTTTCAATTCTACCTCAATTTTCTGACTCATATCCTCAAATGACCTCGTATAAAGTGGACAAAATTCCTTTTTCATTTAATGGGCTTGTTCACCTAAGGACTTAGGAAAGAATATTAGTCCAGAAGAGAGATAGGTCTGGTTTTATACAATATGGATAGGAATACATCTCACTACAGCTGACAACGAATGAAATTCAATCCAGGAGATGGAAATGTGAGAGAACTAGAAAACAGTCAACATTAACATTATTTCTATATATCTAAAGCAAATAACACATCACAAAACTCGGGTCCAGCTACTACACAACTCCATGGGGCGTGACGCAGTCTTAGTATCTTAGTACCCACCGTCTCTGTGTCTTTCTCCTCTTCCTTCTCCTTTTCTGTGCTCCCCTCTGTCTGGGTCTCAATTTCAGAACGATCATTTGCTTTCTTCTCAAAATCTGAAAGTCTGAAAAATTGCAGAATGTAGAAAAGTTAATTTCTCTTTGGCTTCAGGAGGAAGAACAACTGCAGGGACACTAAAAAGAACACTCTTCAAAATGTGGGTAAAGGGATCAGGGACTTTCAGAGTGTCTTTATACTAACTTTACTAGCACTGGTTTTGTATTTTTCATCTTACAACCGGCTAGAATTGATTTAAGAGATGAATACACACAGGCATCAAAGACAGGTGTAACTCATCTTGAATACTGCCTGTTTTCAATGTGACTGTACTATCCAGAGATATTTTTAAAGTTTGTTTTTGTGTGTGCATGAATGCATGTGCCTTCCATGAGTGTGTGTCCCATTTAAAAGAATTCAGCAGAGAAGGAAAGACTTTTCCTTTTAGGACCCATCCAAGTTTATAAGTCTCTGAACAAACAAACAAGTGTAGCACTACTCTTACACAAAATCATCATCACAGGAAAGCCCTCCTAACACCAATGAAACAAATAGAGACTGTTATTAAAGAACATAGGATGAATAGATGCACACAATTTTTCTACCACCTCAAACCCTACTAAAATCATTTTTAAAAAGCAATGTGCCTACAGGAACAAAGAGGAAGGAAGAGGAAACAGTAGCAAGATAGTACAGGAAGCACAGGTATGAGTGGTGACAGCCAAGTAACCTGATGCACACTGGAGAAACTCCAAAGGCTCAGGAATCGGTGACACCAGGACTCTGGAAGTGGAGATAAAGGTAGGGCCTGTTTAAGGACTAGAAGATGGTAAAGGAAAGGAACTCTGCACTCAGAGATGTTAAGCAGAGTCGAAGGACAAGGTTTCCTACAGGGAATTTACATACAGACTACTGAGACCCTCAGCCTTCTTTTCCTACTCATCTCAAGAACCCTGGCATCTAGAAAAACACCCTCCAGGCAGGAGGCTGGAAGAGTCTTCTCTGGAGAGTTTGACTAGGACAAGGGAAGAGATTTGAAGTTTCAGACATGGGGCTTCCCAAGGAAACCTCCCAGCCAGATCTCCCTACAGATGGTCATGGAGCTCTAACTCCCCCTCGTAAATCTGATCAAATAGCCAGGATAACCAGATATTTAAGGAAAACCAAAAATGAAACAGAGGAAAACAACTTACTAAAAACACAATATGCAGGGAATAGAACCTTAAAAAAACTATCATTAATATCTTTACAGACATAAGGAAATGTAACTACTGAAAAAGGGACATTCAAAGCACCAAAAAAAAAAAAAAGAAAGAAAGAAAGAAAGTAGAAAATTGATCAACTCTAACAAAAAGAAGGGAAAAAAAAGAAAGAATAGAAAAAGAAAAATGACATAGATGGCAAAGAGGAACACAGGTTAAGAAAATTAGGTGACTGGTCCAGGAGGTCCAATTCAAAATAATAAAGAAATAGTAGTTCTACAAGTAGAACAGAGATAATTAAGCATATGAAGTAATCGTGAAATTAATTCAAGATTATTTTTCAAGAACTGAAGAACATGAATTTGCAGAATGAAAAAGCCCAAAAGTGTCCAGAACAAATGGATGAAAAACAGGCTCACACCAAAGCACACTGAAATTTCACAATAGTTGGAACCAAGCAAAGAAATTTCAGAGAGGAGAAAAAACAAAAGGAATTTCACCCACAAAGATTAAGAATCAGAATGGCAATGGATTTCTCAACAGTAATACCAGAAGCAATGAAGCAATGCTTTCAAACTTTGGAGGGAAAATTATATCCAATCTAGAATTCTATATCTAGCCAAACTATTCATTAAGTAGAAAGGTGGAGATTTTCAAATAGGTAGAGCTCAGAAAATATATGCTCTATATCATATATTCATTCTCAGTAAGTTAGCAGAGATGTGATTAAAAAACAAATAAAAAAGAGTAAGAAAGGAATGGGATTCAGGAAGCAGGGGATCCAACACAGGAGAGCTAAAGAAATTCCACAGGATGATGGCAAAGGGAGATTCCAAGATGACTGCAACACAGCAGTACCTAGAAAGCAACCGGGCAAGGCTTCTGGAGGATGGCCTTCAGGAAGAGACTGCTACTAGACAACTAACATGTTTGAATGTAAGTGAGAAATCTCCTCACTGGAGAAAAATATAGGGAAGCTAAGCAAATTTTTAAAAAGGTAATTAGGCATGGAGTTAAAAAAAAATTCTGTAAAAAGGAAAGTGGTCACAACATAGTATACAGCTCAACTGGGAAGAGTGTATGGGTACATGTTGTATGTGTGTATATATGTGTGTCTGTGCATATGCACAATAATGTAAACACCATGTAATCATCTAACTGAATTTCAATATAATCAATTTCAGAAGGGGGTAGGGGGAGGAGAAGAGAGGTCCAGAGCATATGTGTGTGGTGTTGATGATGATGAGAAGACACTTAAATCCTCATTCTTCATAGTGGGAGGTCAATAGATTGTTCAAGATTTTTTAAAAAATTAAGTAGCAATTTAAGATTGATATATGGAGATACATATCAAAAGAAACAACTAAATATGTTAAAAGTGGCTGTTTGGGAAGCAGGACAAAGTAAGTGGGGGAGGGGTGGTCAAAGAACTGTCATTTCTCCATAAAAAGCTGGGCTTGTAGAGCAACTAATTCTTTCCATGTAGGTAACATTAACTTTTAAAAAAGAACTTAGTGGTGATAAAAAGTAAAAACAAACAATATTGGTATCTACTGCAAATGGCCAAACCCCATGAATGCACAGGCATTTATCTCCAGCAAAGATGAATGAATAGATCTAGCGCCAGCTGGTGCAGGGCTGGAGGGTGGTCTCTACACCACCACTCATGTTTGATGCACTTGAATTACAATTTATCAGTAATTTTCTAGGGCAAATTTCCACCTTGGGCTAACTCTTCCATATTGCCTCTTGATATCCTAGGCTACATCTCCTACACAACTCCTCTCACCCTTACCAGCTGTCAGTGTGAGCATGTTTAAAAAACACAAATCACATGAAATATCAATCTTAGCAAAACAATGACAGAAAGACAAATCTTTTCCCTTTCCCCACAAATCACCTAAAAATTTTCAGAATAAGTTTTAGAACATCTATACCCCTATTTCCCATGATTAATGAGAATGGGTGAAGTTTGACTTATTTATTAGAGAAAAAGATATGTTAGGTTTTGCAATGTGTTTTTATCATATCCTATATAGTGCGTAGATCAAGCCAGGTTGTTCATGTATCACATTTTGTTTCCTGGTTTCAGTCCTACCTAAGCAGGGAGAAAATTATCATCCTGATACCCAGGTAGAGAATAATATTAGTCCCGACAACTAATTATCGACTCAATAATTGTTAAACACTAAAAGAAAGCTGGATCACAAAGTAGAAATTTAATGCTATTGAGAAAGAGACCTTTACAAGGAGTTCAAAGCAGGGGCACGAGGTCTCCACCTCAAAGGCTGGCCTGACTCATAGCTCCAATCTCAAGAGCTATATACACCTCTCGGCCTCCGGGCAGAAAACTATGATTATTGTAAAAGTAGCAATTACACAATCATATGAAATATCAGGATGAATAATTAGCAAATTCCTAAGTTTATACTTTTACTAATAAAGCTAATCATGTCAGTTTAAGTAAGGATGAATTACTGGCAAAACTTAGTTTCTTCGAATGGTAAACAGAACTTGGGAGATATAAACATGCCTATGAAATACACACTGATTGAGTACAGCTGTTAAAGGCCTCATTCAAAGCATAACATCTTCTACAGCTGTTAAAGGCCTCATTCAAAGCATAACATCTTCTACAACTGTTAAAGGCCTCATTCAAAGCATAACATCTTCCTTTAAAAATCAGTTATAATAATTAAGGTGTAAAAAGTATGCTTTAATTTGTTTATTTACTTGTACATTATTACTATGTGTTAGGGTTTTCCAAAAAGGTAGAAGAAATATTTGACCCCACTGGAACACACAGTGGTAGTCTCCTAGAAGTCAACCCTGAATTTTTCTAAGTGACGGTAGTAGGACATAAAGTAAAAACCTGGGATTTTTAGCCACCATAACTTTTTCACCTTTGAAAAGAGCTGATCACCACAGTCATTGGATAAATGCTGTCGTGCCTTCCAGGTTATTTTTTCTTTCTGAATAAATAGTCTATGTTTCATATTTTAAGAACAAATCTTCTAATAGTTAATAATTTAAACTGCTTTAATTAGAAAAGTGCTTCTTACCATGCTATAGTTTAAGACTAATGAGCCATTTATAATGTCTGATAGAATTAATTATGCCATGGTATATTCATGATTAAATGTTCCAATCATTGGAGCCCTAAAACTATTGCATGACCTCCCCTGTATCTTATATTTGGGGTATCTTAGCACTCTGCATTTCTAAAATGTACATCCATAAATAGCACTTCACTGACTCTACAATAAGTCTATAAATAAGGTAAATAAATTTTACCCCAAAGCCCCGTCTAAATGATTTTGCTTGTAACACATTATATTGCAGCTGTACCAATATAAAAGGTCCACCATATATTTAAAAAGATATACTCATATGTATATAGAAGAGGAGGCCCCACTCCCCAGCTCATTCTTTGAAGCCAGTATTACCAGGATGCCAAAACTAGACAAAGACATCACAAGAAGACTACAGACCAATATCCCTTATGAATATAGTTGCAAAAATCCACAACAAAATACTAGCAAACTAAACCTAGCAACATAGAAAAAGGATTATACAACACAATCAAGTGGGATTTATCCCAGGAATGGAAGGTTGGTTTAACATCTGCAAATTAATTAATGTGATATACCCTATTAATGATGGTTTAAAAAACCTTAAAACTCATATGACAATTTCTATAGACACAGAAAAAGCACTTGAAAAAAAATCCAAAATTCTTTCATCATAAAAATGACAACAAACTTGTAATAGAAGGGAGCTTCTCAATCTGATAAAGGCACACAGCTAACATGATACTTTTTTTCTTTTTTTCTGACTGGTAAGGGGTTCGCAACCCTCGGCACAGTGTAGTCCGCATGATGCTCAGCCAGTGAGTGCACAGGCCATCCTTATACAGGATCCGAACCCACAGCCTTGGCGCTACCAGCACGGCACCCTCCCGAGTGAGCCACGGGGCCAGCCCTAACATCATACTTAATGGTAAAAGACTGAAAGCTTTTCCCTTAAGATTAGGAACATAATGAGGATGCTCATTCTCTTCACTTCTATCTAACACTGTATTAGAGGTTCTAGTCAGGGCAATCAGGCAAGAAAAAAAAGGCATTCAGATTGGCAAGGAAGAAGCAAAACTATCTCTATTTGCAGATGAAATGATCTAATCATGTGTACAGAAAATCCTAATGATCCCACTAAAAAATTATTACCACTAATAAATGACTTCAGCAAGGTTGCAGGATACAAAACTAATATACAAAAAACAGTTGTATTTCTATATACTAGCAACAAATAATCCAAAAATGAAATTAAGAAAACAATTCCATTTACAATAGCATCAGAAAGACTAGAATAGTTAGGAATTAATTTAATAAAACAAGTGTAAGATCTGTATGTTGAAAACTACAAAACATCATTGAAAGAAATTAAAGACAAATAAATGGAAAGACATCCCACATTCATGGATAAGGATATTGTGAAGATGGAAATACTCTCTAAATTGATCTACAGATTCAATGCAATCCCTAACAAAATCCCAGCTGGCTTTTTTTCAGAAATTAACAAGTTGATCCTAAAATTCATATAGAAGAGCAAGGGACCCAGAATAGCCCAAACAATCTTGAAAAAGAACAAAGTTGGAGGATTCACACTTCCTGATTTCAAAATTTACTACAAAGCTATAATAATCAAGACAGTATGGTATTGGCATAAGGACAGATATATATATAGGTTAATGAAACGGAATTGAGAGTCTAATGTAGTTGGCCTCCTACATCATACCATACACAAAAATGAACTCAAAATAGACCACAGACTTAAATGTAAGAACTAAAACTATAAAATTATTAAGAGAAAACATAGAAGCATATCCTTGGGACCTTGGGTTAGGTAGTGGTTTATTAGATATGACACCAAAAGAAGGTGATAAAAGAAAAAAAGAGATAAATTGAATTACATCAAAATAAAAAAATTTTGTGCTGCAAATGATACCACAAAGAAAGTGAAAAGACAACCCACAGAATGGAAGAAAATATTTGCAAATCATATATATTGTATCCAGAATACAAAATAAGCTCTTATAACTCAATAATAAAAAGACAACTCAATTTTTAAAAGCAGGCAAAAGATTTTTTATTTTTATTTTTTTTTCATTTATGAAGGAAAAAATAGAGGCAAAAAATAATTTTCATTTATAGAGGCAAAAAATAATTTTATTTTTATTTATTTATTTATTACGAATATTCATGAGATACAAAGTTGATTGTCCCCCCTTCTGCCCATGAGGTGGGGGCCAGATTCATACTGGGGGCATACCCATTTAAAAGGGGGCAAAGGATTTGAATAGACATTTCTCCAAAGAAGATACACAAATGGTCCACATGAAAAGATGCTCAAAATCAATAGTCACTAGGGAAATACAAAGCAAAATTACAATGAGATACCAATTCACATCCACTAGGATGGCTAAAATCAAAATGAGAGACTAACAAGTGTTGGTATGGATGTGAAGAAACTGGAATACTCATGCACTGCTGCTGGGAATGCAAAATGGTGCAGTTGCTTTGAAAAATGGTTTGTCAGTTCCTCAAGATATTAAACATAGAGTTACCATATGACCTGGCAATTCCACACCTGGGTATATACCCCAGAGAGTTAAAAACATATGTCCAAGCAAAAGCATGTACACAAATGTTCATAGTAGCATTACTCATAATAGGCAAATAGTGAAAACAACTGATTGAAAGGATAAACAAAAGGTTGTGCTTCCATACAATGGAATATTATTCAGCAATAAAAAGGAATGAAGTACAGACACATGCTACATTGTGGATGAACCTCAGAAACACTATGCTACGTAAAAGAAGCCAGTCACAAAAGACCATATATTGTCTGACTCCCTTTACATGAAATGTCCAGAATGGGCAAATCTATACAGCCAGAAAGTAGATTACTGGGAGGAGAGGGTGGTGAGTGCTAATGGATACTGGGTTCCTTACTCAGGGGAAAAAATGTTCTAAAATTATATTGTGGTAATGGTTGTGTAACTCTGTGAATACTCTAAAAAACGTCAAAATGTATACTTTAAATGAGTGAATTGTATGGTATCTTCATTATATTTCAATGAAGCTGTTAAAAAAAAAAACCCATGTATGCATATTCCAAGTCAATCTATTTCCTACCTTTCTTTGGCTTCCTTAAGTGCAGTTTCAAGGCCCTCCACCTTCTGGGTTCCTTCCCTTAGGCAAAGCAGGAGCTGGCTCACAGTTAATTCCTCGAATTCCAAATAATTCCTGGCACCTTCTGCAGATCTGCTTCTACATTAAAACACCACCACCACATTCAGTACCAAGGTTACAAGGTTTTCATCAGGAAATGCAAACGTCAAAGTCTAAGAATAGAGGAGCCCAACTTAAAGCAACTGTTTCCAGAACACTCTCCACTTAAGTCTCACGTACTGAAACCTCCAGTGCCACACTGCTCTGTGTTTTCTAGGGAAGGTGTGCAGACTGACCTTGAGGCTCCAGAGAGGCTAACCTCACGCTGTACATACTCTCACTTCCTCCACAGGGTCACGGTGCACATGAGACCAGACCACAAAACCCACAGAAGTAGTTCAGCAGACAGCCCTGGTTGGAGGTGCCAGTTTTTCCAGACATCTAGCCCAAAAGAGGACTGCAGTCAGACGAAGTGCACCATGCATGTCTACATACCTTTCTCCAACTTGACAGAAACCATCACGTTCTCATGTCAAGAGAAGAAACCCTTTTCCATTTTTGGTTTAAAATCTTTAGAGCAGGGAAATGTAGGCACTCTTGGTATGTCAAATATTTTTCTTGATTTCAAAGCCCGATTAAATCAAGAGACATTTCAATGACAAACAAAACCATGACCAAGGCTACACCAACAGCACTTTCAGAATGATTATGATGATGATACTGGCAGCTACTCTCAGCAATCGACCCAAGTGCATGTATCTAATAAATATCCAGGATTATACCCCAGTTACCAGGACTCTAAAGCTTGAACTCCAATCCTAGAAATCAATCTCAGACTCCTATGGTAGTAATGAACAGGTCCTATGGTAGTCATGAATAGCCACACTATTTTACAAAACAGTGTGGCTTAAAAGAGGAAGTGATCTTTGCATGTGGATATAAATGAGGAGGAAGTGGCTTGAAAATTTCAAGCAGGGCTTTCTTCCTCTCTACTACTTCCAGGGAAGTTTTGTGATAATAAAAAAAGCAATTGGGTGGAAGTGGAGGAATTTTTAACTGAAAAAAGGAATAACTTTCACTTACGCCAAATGCCCCATTTGATGAAAAAATATTATCTAATGCCTATGAGGGTACTTCAGGAAGTTCACAGGAAGATTTGTATTATCTTTTAATTCTATTTTTCTGTGAACTTTTTGAGATACCCTCGTATTTTCTTCCTTATACAAGAGTTTGGGAACATAATTGAAAATTNAGTGAGTGCACAGGCCATCCTTATACAGGATCCGAACCCACAGCCTTGGCGCTACCAGCACCGCACCCTCCCGAGTGAGCCACGGGGCCAGCCCTAACATCATACTTAATGGTAAAAGACTGAAAGCTTTTCCCTTAAGATTAGGAACATAATGAGGATGCTCATTCTCTTCACTTCTATCTAACACTGTATTAGAGGTTCTAGTCAGGGCAATCAGGCAAGAAAAAAAAGGCATTCAGATTGGCAAGGAAGAAGCAAAACTATCTCTATTTGCAGATGAAATGATCTAATCATGTGTACAGAAAATCCTAATGATCCCACTAAAAAATTATTACCACTAATAAATGACTTCAGCAAGGTTGCAGGATACAAAACTAATATACAAAAAACAGTTGTATTTCTATATACTAGCAACAAATAATCCAAAAATGAAATTAAGAAAACAATTCCATTTACAATAGCATCAGAAAGACTAGAATAGTTAGGAATTAATTTAATAAAACAAGTGTAAGATCTGTATGTTGAAAACTACAAAACATCATTGAAAGAAATTAAAGACAAATAAATGGAAAGACATCCCACATTCATGGATAAGGATATTGTGAAGATGGAAATACTCTCTAAATTGATCTACAGATTCAATGCAATCCCTAACAAAATCCCAGCTGGCTTTTTTTCAGAAATTAACAAGTTGATCCTAAAATTCATATAGAAGAGCAAGGGACCCAGAATAGCCCAAACAATCTTGAAAAAGAACAAAGTTGGAGGATTCACACTTCCTGATTTCAAAATTTACTACAAAGCTATAATAATCAAGACAGTATGGTATTGGCATAAGGACAGATATATATATAGGTTAATGAAACGGAATTGAGAGTCTAATGTAGTTGGCCTCCTACATCATACCATACACAAAAATGAACTCAAAATAGACCACAGACTTAAATGTAAGAACTAAAACTATAAAATTATTAAGAGAAAACATAGAAGCATATCCTTGGGACCTTGGGTTAGGTAGTGGTTTATTAGATATGACACCAAAAGAAGGTGATAAAAGAAAAAAAGAGATAAATTGAATTACATCAAAATAAAAAAATTTTGTGCTGCAAATGATACCACAAAGAAAGTGAAAAGACAACCCACAGAATGGAAGAAAATATTTGCAAATCATATATATTGTATCCAGAATACAAAATAAGCTCTTATAACTCAATAATAAAAAGACAACTCAATTTTTAAAAGCAGGCAAAAGATTTTTTATTTTTATTTTTTTTTCATTTATGAAGGAAAAAATAGAGGCAAAAAATAATTTTCATTTATAGAGGCAAAAAATAATTTTATTTTTATTTATTTATTTATTACGAATATTCATGAGATACAAAGTTGATTGTCCCCCCTTCTGCCCATGAGGTGGGGGCCAGATTCATACTGGGGGCATACCCATTTAAAAGGGGGCAAAGGATTTGAATAGACATTTCTCCAAAGAAGATACACAAATGGTCCACATGAAAAGATGCTCAAAATCAATAGTCACTAGGGAAATACAAAGCAAAATTACAATGAGATACCAATTCACATCCACTAGGATGGCTAAAATCAAAATGAGAGACTAACAAGTGTTGGTATGGATGTGAAGAAACTGGAATACTCATGCACTGCTGCTGGGAATGCAAAATGGTGCAGTTGCTTTGAAAAATGGTTTGTCAGTTCCTCAAGATATTAAACATAGAGTTACCATATGACCTGGCAATTCCACACCTGGGTATATACCCCAGAGAGTTAAAAACATATGTCCAAGCAAAAGCATGTACACAAATGTTCATAGTAGCATTACTCATAATAGGCAAATAGTGAAAACAACTGATTGAAAGGATAAACAAAAGGTTGTGCTTCCATACAATGGAATATTATTCAGCAATAAAAAGGAATGAAGTACAGACACATGCTACATTGTGGATGAACCTCAGAAACACTATGCTACGTAAAAGAAGCCAGTCACAAAAGACCATATATTGTCTGACTCCCTTTACATGAAATGTCCAGAATGGGCAAATCTATACAGCCAGAAAGTAGATTACTGGGAGGAGAGGGTGGTGAGTGCTAATGGATACTGGGTTCCTTACTCAGGGGAAAAAATGTTCTAAAATTATATTGTGGTAATGGTTGTGTAACTCTGTGAATACTCTAAAAAAACGTCAAAATGTATACTTTAAATGAGTGAATTGTATGGTATCTTCATTATATTTCAATGAAGCTGTTAAAAAAAAAAACCCATGTATGCATATTCCAAGTCAATCTATTTCCTACCTTTCTTTGGCTTCACGTCAAAATGTATACTTTAAATGAGTGAATTGTATGGTATCTTCATTATATTTCAATGAAGCTGTTAAAAAAAAAAAAACCCATGTATGCATATTCCAAGTCAATCTATTTCCTACCTTTCTTTGGCTTCCTTAAGTGCAGTTTCAAGGCCCTCCACCTTCTGGGTTCCTTCCCTTAGGCAAAGCAGGAGCTGGCTCACAGTTAATTCCTCGAATTCCAAATAATTCCTGGCACCTTCTGCAGATCTGCTTCTACATTAAAACACCACCACCACATTCAGTACCAAGGTTACAAGGTTTTCATCAGGAAATGCAAACGTCAAAGTCTAAGAATAGAGGAGCCCAACTTAAAGCAACTGTTTCCAGAACACTCTCCACTTAAGTCTCACGTACTGAAACCTCCAGTGCCACACTGCTCTGTGTTTTCTAGGGAAGGTGTGCAGACTGACCTTGAGGCTCCAGAGAGGCTAACCTCACGCTGTACATACTCTCACTTCCTCCACAGGGTCACGGTGCACATGAGACCAGACCACAAAACCCACAGAAGTAGTTCAGCAGACAGCCCTGGTTGGAGGTGCCAGTTTTTCCAGACATCTAGCCCAAAAGAGGACTGCAGTCAGACGAAGTGCACCATGCATGTCTACATACCTTTCTCCAACTTGACAGAAACCATCACGTTCTCATGTCAAGAGAAGAAACCCTTTTCCATTTTTGGTTTAAAATCTTTAGAGCAGGGAAATGTAGGCACTCTTGGTATGTCAAATATTTTTCTTGATTTCAAAGCCCGATTAAATCAAGAGACATTTCAATGACAAACAAAACCATGACCAAGGCTACACCAACAGCACTTTCAGAATGATTATGATGATGATACTGGCAGCTACTCTCAGCAATCGACCCAAGTGCATGTATCTAATAAATATCCAGGATTATACCCCAGTTACCAGGACTCTAAAGCTTGAACTCCAATCCTAGAAATCAATCTCAGACTCCTATGGTAGTAATGAACAGGTCCTATGGTAGTCATGAATAGCCACACTATTTTACAAAACAGTGTGGCTTAAAAGAGGAAGTGATCTTTGCATGTGGATATAAATGAGGAGGAAGTGGCTTGAAAATTTCAAGCAGGGCTTTCTTCCTCTCTACTACTTCCAGGGAAGTTTTGTGATAATAAAAAAAGCAATTGGGTGGAAGTGGAGGAATTTTTAACTGAAAAAAGGAATAACTTTCACTTACGCCAATCCAGGGAAGTTTTGCAATTGGGTGGAAGTGGAGGAATTTTTAACTGAAAAAAGGAATAACTTTCACTTACGCCAAATGCCCCATTTGATGAAAAAATATTATCTAATGCCTATGAGGGTACTTCAGGAAGTTCACAGGAAGATTTGTATTATCTTTTAATTCTATTTTTCTGTGAACTTTTTGAGATACCCTCGTATTTTCTTCCTTATACAAGAGTTTGGGAACGTAATTGAAAAATTTTTTTTCACATTTTTAAGTCATTATTTATGTACAATCATCAGGTTATAATAAAAAGGTTTTATTTTTCTATTTGTTTTTTTAAAAGTGAATTTAAAAAAAAATTATTAGCATATTCATTATTACAAATCATGATTTTTCTTTATGCCCTTTTATAGTAAAAAGGTTTTAAAAGTCTATGAGGGGGGCCGGCCCGGTGGCGCACTAGAGAAGTGCGCCGCTTGAGAGTGCGGTGGCGCTCCCGCTGAGGGTTCGGATCCCATGTGGAGACCGGTTCCCGCTCACTGGCTGAGCGTGGTGCGGGCGCAACACCGAGGGTTGCGATCCCGTTACCGGTCAGTAAAAAAGACAAAAAGGAAAAAAAAAGAAAAGTCTATGAGGGAAGAGATCCTTAGGGAGATTTTCAGGTAACTGTCTCTTAAACGGACTAATACAGGAGTAACTGGCTTCCAGAGGATGAGCTAATAGCCTGCCCTGGTCAGGGCCACCTGCAGAGTCCAGAGTTCAGGTGCCCAGTTCTTCTACCAATGCCCTCCTCAAAGGCCCTCCTGCTATTTAAGGTGTCTGTTTCCTAATATCTGCTTGGCACAGGTAAGAGACTCCACAGACAGGACACTCAGGCACTTTCAAGAAGGACCTGCAGTGAGCAAGAGCACTAACAGTCATTGGTATAGAAGGTGATCCAGTGGGGGTCAGCCTGGCTCATCACTGGAATGACTACTAGAGAGAAAAATGGAAACATCTCCCTCATGGAGCAGGGCAGTCTGGCCCAGGTCAAACGGCACAGGTAGATAAATTAGCAAGCATGGCTCTTCAGAATAGGAACAAATAGCTGATCTGATAGACAGCAAGTTTGTCTTCATTTCTCATCTGATGGCGACAAATCACCTCTTTAACAAGCAGTCAGGGTTTGTCAGCCTAAAATAATCATTTTTACTCTCTGCCAGTTTTGGCTGCAACATTAAATAGCACTCAAAACGAATATTCTCGAAAGATCCTGGTATAAATTAGTAAGACATTCCTTTCTCAGTCCATCATGTTTGACCTTCAGGGACGAGGTCAAAGTGACAGGACTACCCAGCCTGCCTTCCTGACAGCCCCAGTCTTTCTGCACATACATGTCAACGGAGTCTGTTCTTGTGGGCCCGGGACTGGTCTTGATTTCTTTTATTACCCCTCCTGCTTGTCCTTCCTGTAAAAGCAGAAATGAAAGGGATTTAATACCAGAAGTTGGCAAGACAAATGCTTTGCCAAAAGAAAAAAAAGGCAAATTTTGATGGCATGTAACCCAAGGAACCTACCAAACATTTAAAAGGAAATGTCTTAACTGGGCCATTTGAGTGGAATGGCCAACTCACCCTGCATGCCCTGTCAGGACTATAAACATTGAGGCTGAGTTGTAAAGGTCGGTCTCCTCCCATTGAACACACTCAGCCTGACCCATAACACACACAAAAGCTTATCTCCTCCTCCCTCTCCTTGGCAGTTCCCTCTTTCTCGAGGTTAATGTCACACAGAGCTAGTGACAACTTCACACACGTTACCTGCACAGTCCTTTAAAATGCAAGATACCGAAACTTGCTGAAGCAAAGGGGAAGAAAAGGCAGTTTTCTGTGGAAAAGGCAGTTTTCTGTGGACAAGGCTCATAGAGCATGGTCCTTACCAAGTTGGTTTGCATTAGAAATGTGCATATACCGTGGGTCATTTAGGGAACAAGAAGACTAAGACCAAAGGCGTTTATATTCCAATAAACAAATGGGGAAAATCTTCAAAAGTGCACAAAGATGGTTCTAGATATTTCTGATACACTCTTCCCTAATCTTGGACAGTGTTTACCAGTCCACAGGAGCAAAGAGAGTAAAACACGTTTACATTGACTGTCATCTGAGAAGGAAAACATGATGCTGACCATGTGCGCAGAAAAAAGAAGCCTCATTTGGAAACTTCTGATATGCTGTTTAGGCTTCCCGAATTTTATCAGTTATTTGCAGAAGGTTAAAGCTCTTTGATCAAACTTCTGTTTTCAGTAATCTTTGGTCACTTGCAGAAAGAGTACTCAAAGTATGCTTTGCAATTGGTATTTTAATTCTCTTGATTTGGGTCACTATGAATGCACCTAACATTTATTAGGGGGCACGGATGGCAACATTATTAAGAGCCATTTTCCAACTCTATTAATCTTTAGTGCAGCAAATGAGTGAGAAAGTTAAGTAAGTTACACTAATATTTCTGACATATCTAGTAGTTTAGCTCTTCTGCAAGCTACTCTGCTTTTCACTCCCCCTGACTTATCTACAAAGTACATTTTCCTCTTGCAGGGACACAATTAATCTCTTGCCCTATATCAGATATGTACTTTGACGAAGCTAAGATGACAGTCTGTATGTCAGAGGATTTTATCCTTGTGTGTTTTTCTCCCTTACTATTCAATCTTTTTTTAGTATTAATGGAGGACAGCCCCTACATGGCTTCTCTATCTGCTTTGCTCTTTAACAGGGCCCCCCGTATACCCAGATACAGTTGTACAAGAAACTTCACAAGAGCTGAGGAATCACTCAGCACAAGCCACCTTGCTTGGCTCACTTTATTTTGGTTGAACAGAAATTTGAGTTTGATCCACTGGCTTCAACCTACAACCAGAGCAGTTCAGTGCTTTCTTTTCTCCTCTGCTTATTTTTAATACGCCATGGTTTCTCATAAAGCTCTGTTTGAAAAGAGGGGTCTACCATTGAACAGTGTTTAAAAACCACTGGTTTACTGCATTTGACCATGATTCTGCTCCCCTATGTGAACTGCTGAACACAGCTTTGAGAGCTGGTCTGAAAAATGCCAGAAAGTTCATGCTTGTGTATGCAGTGTCGTTCTTAGATCAGTTACAAAAATGTCTAAGTTTCCAGGACAAATTGAAATATTAAAAAATAAAAAAAAAGACTACATCTTTTATCACATAAGGTAACTGATATTTTCCCATTTCAGCTATGACAACCCTTACGAGCATTATGTAATACTTTAAAAATGAGAGCCACAGACTGGCCGGTTTGCTCAGCTGATCAGAGTGTGATGCTATAACACAAAAGTCAAGGGTTCGGATCCCCTTACTAGCCAACCACCAAAACACAAAACAAAAAAACTGAGAGCCCATTTATCTTTGCTACACTGAAATTTCCTCATTATTTGGCTTCCCTGAGTTGACAAGAAAGAGCAGAATCTATTTCATCTGTCCAGGTGAGGCTTTGTAGTTTGCTTAAAACAAAAACCAAACCGAAAACCTTACAGCCATCCTAATTTCCACAAAGGAGTCTTCCGAGGAGCTGCCAGCGTTCAGCTTGAGCTGCAGCTCAGACACAATGCCCAGCAGGTCCACCTTTTCAGCCTGGAGACGTGCCACCTGGGTCTTCAGCTGCTCAGCTTCCTGCTCTGCTTCTGCCTTGGGCACTCTGGCGCCACCAGTGGGGTCCTGGAATGACGAGGGGGACATCTAATTAACACACCCAACTCAGGACCCGCCAATGACTCGACTGCCCCACAGCCACAGAACAGGTGGCTTCTCAACATCCTTATCCCCTGAGCTTTAGAGGAGAAAATTCTAGCTCTTAGTTGACCACTTGTTTTAACATAACATTTAAAATGGAAATTTTTACATTATTTTATTATATTCAATAATAGAAACTGAAAATAGCTTCATGACAAGAAAGAAAGACTTCCTAAGTATACTGGAATAATCTGATATTATGAAAATAACCAACCAGACTTTGACAAGGGCATACTCATAAGTTATAGTCCAAAATTCCAGAAAATAAAGACAAGAAGCTGCTATAACTTAACCTCCTGCCTTTTTTCCTCCCCACGAATGCCCACCTATCCCACTCTCCCCACACTTGTCATGTCTGGTTAGAAGCCAGAGCACCAGGACGTTACTTGGTACAGTAACGGCAAAATACAATGGAAGGTCCAAAAAGCTCCCAGTGTGTAGGCTGGTGTTTTAGGGTTGCTAAAAGTAAATCTGCTGAGAAATAAAATAATTTAAAATCCAGAGGCTGGTACCAAAAGTCAAAAAGAAAATAAATTTCAGCCTATATAAACATTATTATCAAGCATTAATATTTCACTTACGTCAAGTACAGGTTGTGTTCACCTTGTTGCAGTTACTGTATATGACAAAATCACAAGAGAGAGACCCTGTTTAGATGTGGTGTTTGTACTCGGGAGTAGGGAGAACAGATCTAGCCTACACTCTGCTCATTACCAGGTGTACGGCCTTGAGCAGATTCACTTATGCTCCTGGCCTCTGTTTTCTGAGGTTAGAAAGAAAGATGTGGCACTCTGTTGGCTCTTCCAGTTGTGACCTTCCATGCCTCCCTGGTTTCCTCCTCAGGAAATCTCCATTGCTCTATGTGCATGGCAGCAGGCTTTAGTTCACTTTCCAAACCAGAAACGTATACTCTTGAGATTATCAGAAAATTGCAACACATTAGAAAATCAATGCAGACACAGATACACACCCATCCTAATAGTACAGTGTAAAATAACAAATACCTTAAGACCAGCTTTTAAAGAAAAATCTTAATTACATTCAGGAATTTATAGCATAAGTAAATATCACCTACAGATTCTCCAAACAAGTAATTTAAATAAGTGATTTCAAACCAGTAGTCAACATTGTCTGAGTTTTACCTTTTTCCTTTCCCTAAGGAAACAGTAAACAGACCCAATGGCTCATAGCAGAACCAAAACAACATCAGAAACACATGTGGATGGACAGCTAGTCCCTGAGATACTCACAACGAAGGTGCAGGTGTTAACCCCTCACACTCCTGGGAACATACTCTTCCTTCCCCTAGAGCAGTCCCTTGCTAGGAAACTACCACAGGCCTTAGAGAAAACCCACTCGTGAAACCAGAGAGTTAGGTCTGCAAGGAAAGGTTAAAAGTCTGTGCAAACTCTCTTAGTAATGACTCATACAAAAGAAATGTAAATATAAAGGAATGAAAACAATAAAAGGACAGGTACTGCTGAGCTTAGAACCAGGAAGCAGACAGGTAAAGCAAGACTACGCCCTATCAGGAATCTCCATGTTCACCTTCTTGACCTCTCGAAGGACACTGTATAGAAAGGATTTTTAAAAACTACCTTGGAGGGCCGGCCTGTGGCTCACTTGGGAGCGTGTGGTGCTGGTATCACCACGGCCATGGGTTCAGATCCCCACATAGGGATAGCTGGTTAGCTCACTTGGGAGAGTGTGGTGCTGACAACACCAAGTCAAGGGTTAAGATCCCCTTACCAGTCTTTTAAATTAAAAACAAAACAAAACAAAACAAAAAAAACACCACCTTGGCACAATGGTAGAAAATAGAGTTCTGAGGACCAGGGATACAAGGCCATGACACTGGAGTCTCAGATTATTCGGTTAATTTTCTTTTTCGCAATTGTGAAAATCTCTTTATCCTTGGAAATCACGAATCCACTCACTTGGCCATGAAACACCTTGTAAGATAACTCTTCAAATTCCCCTTCATTTCACTACTGACACTCTTTTCAGTCCTCTCCTGGATTATCCCTGTGGTTTCTCTCTTTGACCTCTACTCCAACTCCACTATTTGTTACTGTCCTTCATGACTTTTGAGCACTTACCATTGACCTTTGTGTAACACAATTTATCTTTTTGTATATTTGCATAATCTTTCTATCCCACTGTCCTGAACACTTGCCAAAGTTAGTGTGCCATTCATCTAGAATCCTGGAAGAAAAGTCTGTCTGATGACCTTTGCCTAGGAGCTTGCGCAATTCAAAAGTAGGGAGTGCTCTCCAGTGATCATTAGTGCATAAGTTAACAAAATCAGAAAGGACCAGTAATGCCTCAGCCTCACCCCAGGATCGGAAGGCAGGCCTCCAAAAGAAACCCTCCTCCCTTCCCTTGCATGGCACAGAACACACGTGGCCCTGATGGCTGGTGGGCTTCCCTGTGACTTATCTGTAGAAAGCAGCAAGCGCAGACCAGAGGAGGCTGGAGACCTTTACTAAGTCGGGAAGGTAAGCCCTGCACAAAAACCTGGGAAGCACAGTCTGGTGGAGCAGAGCTGCTGATGGAGGGTTTTAAAGAGCCAGGAGTGTCTCTTTCTCCCACATATTCCACCCTCGCTTCTGAGTCCTGCTTGGAGTTTGCTTCCACTGATCATTTGCCTTGACAGCACCTGTCCAGAGCTCCAGCTTCTCATCTCAAACTTCTTTCAATTCTGGCAAAACCTATAGGCAAACTATCTCAAACAAACTGCCTCTGGAAGCTTCTTTCTTGGCGTCAATGTGACAAACCCCTGCAGGCTGAAGCCAACTGTTAGCTTACATCCCAAAAGCCAAAACAGGAAACAAAGATATTTTCTTTCAGTAGAAAATTATTTATATATTCCAGTGATTATTTCTCCAGAGAATTCTATGTCAAAAATATTTTGATAATGAGAGATTTCCCCCCAGAGAAGCAACTTAATACTTTCTGAACTATAAGACAAGTTCAAAGATTGGACATGATAAATCATCCTTTTTTTTTGGCACCTGGCCGGTAAGGCGATCCGAACCCTTAGCCTTAAGTGTTGTAATATCGTGCTCTAACCAACTAGAGCCAACCGGCCAGCCCAGACATGATAAATCTTATCAACAATGAAACACTTCAAACACAAGTGTAAATTATTTGAGCAGAATATTTTCATTGTCCATGAGCAGGAGCCGATGACTGAGATCACTGATACGAACTATAATATTATTCTAAACAACTTTTCATTCTTTAGATTATTCTTTATCATGTTTCCTTCCCATTTTCTTTTTTTTTTTTTCCTTTTTTTGTCTTTTTTCGTGACCGGCAACGGATCGCAACCCTCAGTGTCGCGCCCGTACCGGACCGGGACCGGCAACGGGATCGCAACCCTCGGTGCTGCGCCTGCACCTCGCTCAGCCAGTGAGCCACCAGTCTGTATGTGGGATCCGAACCCTCGGCGGGAGCGCCACCGCGCTCCCAAGTGGCACACTGTAGCAGTGCGCCACCGGGCCGGCCCTCCTTCCCATTTTCTTTCGTTTCCTTTCTTTACCCATCCAAGAAATGAGAAATCAACAAGGTTTAAGGTAAAATCTCAAGAAAAAAATCACTGATACCCAGAATAAATTCCCCCATGACCAACCCAGCACTCCATCCTCTAGAGAGTTGTTAGGGACCAGGTTTGGAAGAAAATAGACAGCAGATGTCCACCAAAATGCACACCTCTCAGCGAGCCCTGGAGTGTCGGCAGGGCCTGCAAATGCGTTCTCGTCTTCCTTTCACTAACATCTTTGATATCCACTCTCAGGTATGGACACATTTCCCAGGTTCTTTCGGTGAACAAAAATGTGTATTTCTCTCTTTATCTGTGGCACCCTACTGCCTCCTATCACGTGACATTTGCCAGACCATTTTTCAAAAGGAAAATGTAAAGTGAGTAATCTCTATTTTAGAATGAGAGCAAGGACAAGGTCAATAAGCAAAAATTCTAAGAAAGAGTAGATTTTTTAAATGTAGATTTATATCAAAGGCATAAACTAAAAACTAACAATGGGATGGTTCTAGGTAAAGGTCCACCTAGACCATATAATGAATACAAAACACAGACTTATGACCTCAACATTCTTTTGACTACAATCAGTATGGTTAAAGCTTTACAAATTTGTTTCCCCCAACAGAGATTACACTTGACCCTTAAAATTGCAACCAGACATGCAAAACACCAGTCCAGGCTGAACCATAAAATCTTTTAATCTAGGAGTTCAGACAAGTGATAGAGTCTGGATGTGTTGTCCCCCACAAAACTCATATGGAAATCTGATTCTTAATGTGGCAGTGTTGGGAGCTAAGTCATGGGGGTGGATCCCTCATGAATGGATTAATGCCCTTCCTGGAGGGTGGGGGTAATGAGTCAGTTCTCACTTTATTAGTTCCCATGAGAGCTGATTGCTTATAGGACCCTGGCACCTTCTCTCTCTCTCTCTCTCTCTCTCTCTCTCTCTCTCTCTCGCTTCCTCTTGCCATGTGATCTGCTTGTACCTGCCGGATGCCTGCTGCTTTCCACCATGAGTAGAAGAAGCCGGAGGCCCATGCCAGATGCAGCTGTCCCAGAATCATGAGCAGAAATAAACCTCTGTTCTTTATAAATTACCCAGTCTCAGGTATTCTGTTATAGCAACACAAAAATGGACTCATACAACAAGTAAGATTCTACTGCAAATATTAAGAAAACCATAACTGATGAGCCTGCTCACCTCAAATGACCTTTCTGATTTCCCTCTTAGTTTTGCAAGCTCTTCCTTCAATTTCTCATTTTCATGACTCAAGGCCATGAGGCGCTCTTTGGCTTCTTTGCTCTGTATCTCAAAAAGTTGGCGCTCTTCCTTCTGCTTCTCTGTCCAGGCTGAAAGCTCCTCAAATCGTCCTTTCATGGCTTGATTATTTAGCTTCATGGCTTCTGTGTGGGGTTCACAGTGAAAGAATCACACACCAGGAGAGTTGAATTATTCTGATGAATCAAACCTCCCCAAAGACCACTTCACCACTGAGCTCTGAATCCAAAGATGCTATGCTTGGCCTGGGCCCAAGGGTTAGCAGGAAAAGACTATGGTAGGGTGAGTGGTTTTGCTCTCAGACAGGACTAGTGGTCTAACATCAGTTTTAGTCCTTAAAAGTCCCAGGAAAATAAAATTGATTTGGGTACCTCCATGACAGCATGCGTATCTATCAATAACTGGGGCACTGAAGAAGGTCTTATCACTCCCACATTCCCACGTGAAAAGCCACAGCTTGAGATATCAGAATGCTTTCGCTGAATAAGGTGGTTCTTAGTACTAACTCTGTAATCATAGCAGCCTTTCTTCTTTTAAATGTACTACATGTCATTATGCTATTTCCCTGAGCTACAGAGAATACTTTCTATGCTTACCTGTATCCAAAAGTAAACAGCGGGCACAGTTTTAGCCTTACCAACAGCTAAATCCTGTGCTCCTTCTCCCCACAGGGAAACAGACAGAGAAGGGAGCTCCCTTACCAGCCTTACCACAAACGTATTACGTTTCACACAGGCCCAGGGAGAAGGGCGAACACAGGAGCCAGCTGCTGCTCACCTTTCAGCTGATGGTTCTCAGTAAGAAGCTCCTTCATCTGCTGGAGCAGCTCCTCCGGGGTGAATGTGTCCAGGTTTGGGTGAGCCAGGTTGGGGGGTCCATTTCCTGTGGTCTCATTGGAGCTGTCCCCCTTTTCAGTCAGGCAGCTGAGAGGTTGGTGGGACATGGCAGCACTTCCTATAGAAAAATCACAAACTGAAAATATAGCTGCTCCCCCTCTGCAAGGGGTCCCCATTGAGTTCCCAAAATTAGCAATTGTTAACATTTACTCTAAAAGTTGCCGACTTTCTCTCCAATTACATTTTTGAACATTTTTGATACTTTATTTTATTTTTTTTAAAGACGACTGCTAAAGGGATCCTAACCCTTGACTTGGTGTTGTCAGCACCACGCTCTCCCAATTGAACTAACCGGCCATCCCTATATAGGGATCCGAACCCGTGGCCTTGGTGTTATCAGCACCACACTCTCCCAAGTGAGCCATGGCCATCCCTTTGATACTATCTTTTAAATAAAAAAGGCATATCCCAGGGACCAGCCCATGGCTCACTCGGGAGAGTGCAGTGCTGATAACACCAAGGCCATGGGTTCGGAGGGGGAGCAGCTATATTTTCAGTTTGTGATTTTTCTATAGGAAGGGGGAGCAGCTATATTTTCAGTTTGTGATTTTTCTATAGGAAGGGGGAGCAGCTATATTTTCAGTTTGTGATTTTTCTATAGGAAGGGGGAGCAGCTATATTTTCAGTTTGTGATTTTTCTATAGGAAATGGCCGGTTAGTTCAATTGGGAGAGCGTGGTGCTGACAACACCAAGTCAAGGGTTAAGATCCCCTTACCAGTCATCTTTAAAAAAGAAAAAAAAAAAAGGCATATCCCAGCTTCAAGGAGATGAGTGTATGTGTGTGCACGTGCTGTGTATGTGGGTTGTATGAAGGATACAGTGAGGAGCAGGGAAATGAAGGAGGAAGAGAACAGTATGATGATATGATGATCAGGATAATATTTGTAGACATGGAAAAAGTATCATTAAATAAAATTTCCCATGCAAATCTTTAAGTTCAAATCTCCTTATTTTGAGTGAACTGGTATGTGAACTATATTAGAATGAAGCTGTCAAAAATCTCCATATTTTATTTCTTGTATTTTTGGTTAAGAAGAAAGGGAGACTAAACATTTTCTGAATGTTTACTATGCGCCAAATCACTACCACATCAGATACATCACTGTTTCTAGTCTTCACTGAAATTCAACTACGTAGCTATTTTACAGGTGAGGAAGCTGAATTCACAAAGGCAAACAGGTCATCCAAGCTCATTAGGTGGCACAACCAGGTATCAAGGATAATCCCAAAACCCAATTTTGTAACACACGAAGGTACTACTAAATGCTTAGGCTTCAATACTATTTTTTTCAAAGCATACTAAAAAGACTGCGACATCTCATTTAGTTATTGCATATTCTGAAAATATTTTTACACATAGCACTTCATTTTGTAGAGGGGTCAATGTGGGCATATAAATATAAGATAGATGAGTGAATCCCAACTCCACTCCTGTGTTACTTCCCACCTGTATAAACACAGGTGTCTCTTCCCATGAATGGCTACGTGCCACAGGCAAAAATTTTCATCTTCACACCTCAAGAAAATGATGAGTCTTTTCCATCAAGAACAGATGTGGACAAATTATAGAGCAATACAAAGTAAAGGCAACTCCTCCCCTCTGATGCTGTGCACACACACAAACACACACACACTCACACACACACACACACACCCCTGTTCTACAGAGATACCTGAAAAAGCATAATATTATTACTTCCAAGATACCTATCCTTCCAAGACAATTTTCAATCCAATTATCCTACAAATAGGTATTAGGTAATGATGCACACTGTATAACTGTGATCGAGCAGAAAGCCACCGTGCCACAAAAGGTGCTGGGATTAAGAAGGAACTTGCAAGCAAGCATCTGGTTTCTAACTGCTCTCAGATAGACCATGATTATGGAACCTGTGATCCATGGAGTGGCAGGCTCATTGTGCATGAGATCAGTCACTGGAAGACAAAAGCAAGAGGACCGTCCTCTCTCTGATCAATACCTGTATCATGACATTCACATGCACGCTTAGTATCCATGTATTAAAATGAAACAAAACCCACCGAACGCAGTGTTGCTTCCCTATGCAAGCAGGAGGCAGTACCTTGGGCTCTAGGACATCCTCTGGAAGCCAGACCCTGGCATCCTGCTTTTGGTCTGAGGCTCTTGTAAGTAATCGGAGACAGTGCTACCAGTGATGGGGACAGCAGGCCCAATGGGACCGCTGGCTGCCTGAGTGACTTCTTCTAAAGCAGCTAGCACAAAGAAGTGTGTTCACACAAAATTATGTAATGAGGATGATGGCAGTTTTATGAAGTGAAAAACACTGATAAAGAGTATTATACAATTTTGAAACTTTTGTACTTATGTTTTACACATCCAAATTGTTTTAGAATAGAGGTATAATGCTGAAGTGTTCTATCGCTTAGCATTAGGTGACTAAAATAGACTGGTTTTCTTTTCTCCCCTGAAATAATTTGGATAAACTGCCAGTTCCTGACTTTCCATAAAATTCATTTTTGCACAGAATGATCTTGGTGCAAGCATTTCATAAAAAAGGGGTTTTACGAGTAAGTGTTTCTACCTCTTTTGCAGAGGAATACTAAAATTCTAGGTAATTGACCTAAAGATAGAATCTTTGTAGTATGTATCATTTACTAGTCAGAATTAAATTTCCTCAGGTATTCAGTGATTATACTACACTTTGCAAAGGCCATGGAAACATTTAACATGTTTTTAAAAGAGTATCTCGGCAGATATCCGTAGATGTGCTTGGTTTCATCTCATTACATGAACACATTTCTCCTTAACAGTTTTTCTGAGAGGGAAGTAAAGGAAGGAAAGGGGAAGGGAAGAGAGGAGGAAGAACAGACAGAGAGATGTTCCCTTGAAAATCGTTCAGATTTTTTTTTCCCTCCTTGACCTCCTTTATATCTCTACCATGCCTATAAACACAACTGTAATAAAGTTAAAGCTGGTTCTAGTTGTTATATCAGTGCTTCTAACTTTTTCAGCCTGCCCAGATTTTATAAGGACAGAAGGAAAAAAGCAAGTTGTGCTCCGGAAGACAGTAGGAGAAATACTCGTACCGTAGCCAGATGTGCTAAGTCACCCGACCTCTTCTGATTTTATTGACTCATCCAGCAAATGATGATCTACATGGTTGCTTTCAGCTCAACAACTCTGAGAAATGTATTCTTTTTTTTTTAAAGATCTTAACCCTTGACTTGGTGTTGTCAGCACCACACTCTCCCAGGTGAGCGAACCGGCCATCCCTATATAGCGATCCAAGCCTGGGGCCTTGGTGTTATCAGCACTACACTCTCCCAGGTGAGCCATGGGCCAGCCCTGAAAAATGTATTCTTAAGCTTCTAGTAAGATCACAGTCCAACCCCTATCCTCTAGCACATTCACACCCAGTACCCCCATGGGTGTGCTACCCTCAAATACATATACCTGTCCTAATTACAGTAAACTCTTTGCTATCCGGTATTTTTAGGAAAAAATTATTTTGTAATTCATAGTAAATAAGCTAGCATAGATGGCAAACATATGCATGTAAGTACTTTCTATCAGTATTTCACTAAAAGTAATTTAATTGATTTTGGATCACTCAAAGGGTACCTTATGATTTTAGAATATTTGGGGACATTATTATGAGTTATCACTGCATAATGTACATATGAAATACCTATTGGTAGAATGCCAGTTGGAGAAAGCTTAATTCTCTACCTTTTTACCAACCTGAGCTACTTTCAACTGGACAGAGACAGAGATACGTTATAAATCCTTGCACACATCTTTGAAGGCTACAGAAATTGGAACTAAGCCATTTATTCCAAGTTCTGTCTAATAACAGAAATTCTCATAATCAACTGAAGTAGATCTGAAGTGTGTCATTTCTAAGCAAAGGTGATATTCAATGATAGAAGAATGAATTCATTTAACACAGGGTATGTCAAGACTTCACCAATGAGGAAGAAAGAACCACCTGGTAGGTGGAAGATCAGAAGCAAAATCTCCTAGATTTTAGTCTCAAATATGCTATCTGAATTCCTAATAGTATATATTATTATTATTATTATTATTATTATTATTAGTCCCTGAGGTCAATAACTAGAGCAATGACTTGACCTTGGAGACATAAGCATGAATCGCATTCCTGAGTTGGCCTTAGAGCTGACCCAGTCCAACTTCTTATTCAAGGCAAGAATGTCTTGTCTCATGTATTCTACTAATAGGATAAAGGAAGCCTCACAATTATATGCTGGAAATGATGTTTTGATTTTGTATACAGAAAATAGGAATAGATTTAGCCTAGTTGCCCAAGGCAGGAGTCTGGAGGTTATGCATGACTCTCCCAATTTTCTCTCCCCCCAAGTCTAATGGGTCATGAAATGCCTCCACTTCCACCTCCAAAATGTTTCTAAAAAGCACCACCTCCTCTCCATCCCCACAGGCCTAGCTCAGGCCCTTCTTGTCTTGTCTGGACCACAGCAAAGTTGACCTCCACAAAGGACAGGATTTTTGCCTGTTCTGTCCACCACTGTATCCCTTGTACTGAGAATGTCACTTGACACACAGAAGGAAGGGTTCAATAAATACTCGTTGAATGAATTTTAATAGCCTCCTAAATGGTCTTTCATTCCCTTCCATTTCAATCCCTTTGCCTTCACGGTTTCTTTTGCAACATGAGGTCATTCCCCTGGGTATGCTCCTTCCCGAACAAGACAGGGTTTCAGCTTCCTAGCAAGACAAGCATGAACTTTCAGGGTCTGGGCCCAACTAACCACCAGTGTCATTGCCTGTTGCCAAACCACTCATTCCTGAGGCACACTGAAGATTTCACAGCTCCCTGCATTCTTTTGCCTCTGTGATCTTGCCTCTTCTCCGTCCTGCCTGAAATGTCTGGCCCCCCTTTTGCCCTGGCAAACTTCCACTGGAGAGTTTGATGTCCGGTTCAAACATGACTTTCTTTGTCAAATGAACTGCTCCTTCCTCTGAGCATCCAAGAACACTTTGCATGTCCACCTCTTGCGGCCCTTCCCGCAGTTACTGTAATCATCTTGAGCCAGTCTATTTTCTCTCCACTGTATTCTATTACAGACTGGCACACAGCAGGCTATCAGTAAATGTTTGTTGAAACAAAATTAAAATATAGTATAAAGAGGTATTTTTAAGTCTAACTCCTGTAAAACACTTTCTGCTGTGTAGGTGACAAGCATAACATGCTGGTATTATTATGAGTTTTTCTACAGTTCTAAGGCATTCATTTCCAGATTCATGAAATCAACTTTTAAAACTTATTTTAAAATTAGCATTGCTTTTTACATCACTGCAAAGGTATCTGGATATCATTTCATGACACAAATTCTAATTCTCAATCCTTATCCACATGCCAAAGTGAAAACAATGAGAACTTCTGAAATAATCTTTTCTTTCTGAATGAAATAGATTTTATTTTTCAAAAAATAGAGTTTGATTTCTTCCTTTTTCTTTGTATGTTGGATTTGCTGTACCATAAATTCCAAAGAACATATCAACTATCAAGTATATCAAGACTATAAAATTCAGGAGAGCAGGGTTTGGGTATGAGAAGATGCATTTCATGGTTAGAATATCTATGTGCCCATTCTCAAGGGACGGGGTTTGGTAGGAAAGTAATACAGTGGCCAACTCCTTTCAAAGATAAAGTTTGGTGTTGGGGACGGGGAGGTGGTGGTTAGATTTCATAGCAAGAATTGGATGGTTAGCTCACTGGGTTACAGTGGTGCTGATAACACCAAGGTCAATGGTTGGGATCCCTGCAATGGTCAGCCGCAAAAAAAAAAAGAAAAGAAAAAATCATAGTAATATAAGCAACCTGAAGGTCAGTTTATAAAAAAGCTGCTACTTTCATAATGTTGTGCACAATATATAAAGAATTCCTAAAATTGGCCCAGTAGAATAAACAGATCAATCACCCCACAGACTCAGATCAATCATTGTCCCCTCTCTACATGCCACATTTAAACTTCCCTTATCCATTCCAGGGCAGTCCCTGGCCTTGGCCTCTTCTCGTGGTCCTCTTCAGCCCAATACAAATTGGGTCTGTCCTGGGAGGCAGCCTGGGCTCCCTAGCTCTTCTCTCCCCAGGACCAAAGAGCAAGGCAGGTTCTTCTGTTGATGCTGCTGCCTTGCTAACCAGGTCTGAGGGCTTTGATGTCTGCGGCTTTAGTTTTCCATTTCATCCTTAAAACAGTTCTGTGGCATACACTGTCATACAACAGTTTTCCTTGTGGTGGAGGCCAGGCCGGAACCTGGGTTTCATTTTCTCTAAGCGATGTTCACTGTCTCCAGCTTACACATTTCTGACTGTACAACCCATTCCTTTGGGGTTTTCAGCCTCATCAAAGATTCTCTCTCTCTATACTCTCTCACACACACACACACTCTCTCTCCTAGACACAACGATTTATGTAGATTTCTTTCAGCTGTTCAGTAAGCCCAGCACCTTAGAGAAGGGTCATTATTCTTTACTGTTCCTGGGCCACCTCATTAAGCCACAGTCGTGATGTCATGTCTTCCAAAGGTGTGCCTTAACCTTCCTCCTTATAATGAGGAATTGGTTTCCTAATTATGCTCAACGTGCGGGAGGACGTCACCCCCAAACCACCTCGGTGACCTACTGAGGAAGTCACCTGCAGCCAGCCCTACCGGTATCTTCACCCTTTTGGGGTGGAGGTAAGGGGTCCTTGGCGGTGGCCGCCCAGGCCGGTGCCCTTTCCCACCAGGTCACGATCCGCCGGGGCCTGGAAACCCTCCCAGGGCAGATGTCCCATGAGAGGGACGCGCCCCCGCCCGGTCGCCACCCTCACCCCCACAGGCTCCGGGCCGCAGGGAAGGGGGCGGCGGGAACCGCTTCCAGGGCGGAGAGGCGCCCGCCAGAGAAGGCGCCACCCCCTCGCCCGGTCCCGGGCCCGGCCCTTCCCTGCCCGGCTCACCGGCCGCCAGCGCTCGGCCTCTCTCGGAGTCACTGCTTCCTTGGCATCGTGCCGCATGGGGGAGGGCTCCGGAGCCAGATGCGGACGGCGGGGACGGCGGGGACGGC
>NW_007730676.1:111927-113158 GCF_000696425.1 Galeopterus variegatus
TTCCCGGGCCCCGCCCCGAGGCCCCGCCCCTCCTCTTTCCTAGGCCCTCCCCCTGCGTCCCACCCCGGCCGCTGGCTCAGGGTCAAGGCGCCCATACGAGTGAGCAGGGGTACGCCCGGGTGTCAAACGGTCTGCTTTAATAAAAATAAATGATTAATTAAACGGAATGTGCGGAGTCGGTCTTCCCTGTGTCTTGCTCGTGGGATCCCTATAGAAGAAGGCCGGAGCCGCAGGGGGTCGCTGCGCCCCAAGGAGAGGGAAGGAGGGCCCCGGGTATCCTTGTTAAGAGGCATCCATCTGTGTTTTTTTAAAAACCTTACATCTAGACATAGTTAACCGAGCGAACGTTACTTTTCACCCGACTTTACTCCTGAACTAGACCTTTACAAAACACGTACACACACACCCCCAAATCAAAAAAGCTTGTAGTATGGGGCCGGCCTGTGGCTCACTCGGGAGAGTGCGGTGCTGATAACACCAAGGCCACGGGTTCGGATCCCACATAGGGATGGCCGGTTTGCTCACTGGGTGAGCGTGGTGCTGACAACATCAAGTCAAGGGTTAAAATCTCCTTACCGGTCATCTCAAAAAAATAAAAAAAAGCCTGTAGGATGCTTCTTGGGCTCGTTCCCAGAGAACAGGTCACCCCTTAACACCTGGATGCTTCAGATGCCCCAGGCAGGTGGGATTAATGCATTGACCTGGATTATATCTGGGAAGCAGCCTTTGCTGCTGCGGGAAGTATTGATCCACTATACCCGAGGAGGGAAGATGCCTCCGGATTAGCCAGCAGAACGACAAGTACGAAAACAAGGTAAGGAGAGAGGGAGAAAAGACCCGGTTCGCAACCTAAGCAGTGAGAAGGCAACAACGGGGATGCAGCCACAGGACAGAGGGCGTATGATCGCGAGGTCAAGGTTTCGGTCAAGGCGGTGCTCCCGACGGCAGGACCCTCGTGCAAGACAAGTGAAATGGAAATTAGGGCGGGTCGCAGGTGGTCTTGGAGAAGTCTGACAGCAGGTTTATGCCGAAGACCACGAAGGATGAACTTGATTTAGGAATGGAAGGGCTATCGCTGCTCAGATCAGCGGGGATAAACAGCACCGTGGTTGCTTCTCCACGCTGCTCACTGGTTGGAAGGAAATGGGGGGGGGGGGGGAATCTTCACCCAAAACGGGAAAAGGCGGATGCGTCCTCTCCTGGTATCCCGGAAGGTTTCAGCTTCGCTGTC
>NW_007730676.1:114085-132445 GCF_000696425.1 Galeopterus variegatus
GGGGGGGGGGGGGGGGGGGGGGGGGGGGGAATCTTCACCCAAAACGGGAAAAGGCGGATGCGTCCTCTCCTGGTATCCCGGAAGGTTTCAGCTTCGCTGTCTAGACCGCCTGCTGCCTGGCCCTCAACACCGGCCCCTGAGGTTAACTCCAAGAGCAGGGCAGGAGTGCTAGCAAGTCAGTAACTGCCCACTGCCCCCAGACTCAGTTTCCAAGCCCTAAAGCTAGTGTGGTTTGTAAGAGGGGGAGATGAGGCCAGAGGCTGCTTTATGTGGAGTGAGCCAGGGTAGGGTGGGGAACCCCATATGGGGAATATTTTAAAAACCAGTGCAGGGCAAAACTGGTGTCATTCAGGAAGAGAGCTTAGGAAAATAGAGAGAGAGAAAAAATATATAATAAAGTTCCCTAGTTTTTGATTAACTACTGGGATAATTCAGGCAAAAGAATCTTTGTCACAGCTGTCCTCTGGGGACCGTGGGACTGGGCTCGTTTCCACTATTTTACACCATATTAAAGCGAATTAAAATGAGCATCAGAGAAGCTCTGAGCTGAAAGAGGTCACACAGGGGGCTGCCCAGAGCTTTGGAGTGGGAAGGCTGCGGGTGAGTTCCTGGTTTCTCTAGAAAGTGGTCATGGTAGTTTCCCCTCACTTGCTCTCAGCGGGGTAGGCCCCTGAAGCACTGAGTGCCCCTACCACTTCTTAGCTATATGACTTTGGACAAGTTATTTAATCTTGCTGTGCCTCATTCTCTTTATCTGTAAGATGGGGAGTATTGTACAGGTCCCAAATCCCCAAAATTCTGAGAACCAAAAGTCTTTTCTTAATTCATTTGGTGGCAACACCTGACCCAACTGATGTAAGCTATTTACAATCTTTAGTTAGGTCCTCGGTGTGATTATTTATTTGTTTTGTTCAAGGAACATTCATTAATTTGTATGAGACCTGCTTCAGATCTGGTTGGGGTGTTATGTTATATAAAGTACATGCATTGTATGACCTTTTTAAAATCCAAAAAATTCCGCATTCTGAAATGGAAATTACTCTAAAGGTTTTAGAAAGGGATTTGGACCTACAACACCTACTACCTAAACATTCTGTGATGATGGAAGGATAATACATGTAAAACATTTAGAATGATGCCTGGCACATAGTGTTAGTCGCTATCATTATCTCCAGTGTTAGAGTCAGCTCTGTTTCTTAGCCTGAATAGTCTAGTTTCATGCCTCCATCCTCCTTCACACTTTCATTACTAGACAAAGTCTAAGTGCAGCTAAGAAGACTGAAATTAAAACATGCTTTTTAGCTGTTTCACTGATGTGGTTTTGTGGGAGGTAAATGCAAAGCAGTGGTAGGGTATTTAGTGAGATATTAACTTGTGTTTCATGCCCCTTGTGTTCCTCCCCACCCCTAGTCCCCTCTGTTTTGAGTTGGTAGCTAGTCTCTTTGTGATTCCTACCCCAAGGGGATTTGCAGGATTTGAAGCAACAGCTCTTAGAAGAATAACTTTCTTCTTGTCTTTGAAGAAATTTGGATCTCAGTAAATACATTACCTACCCCCAGTGTCCTGGAGGGAGAGGGGAGAGATCCAGGGTGGGGTGGAGTGGGGAGATTTCACAGCAGTTGGAGGGAGGAGTGACTCCTCCAGATTGGGAAAGGGGAAGGGTCTGGTGGTCTCATGAGCATCAAGGACTCAAGTCTCAGTCCCTGCAACACCAGGACAGATGACAAGCTCTTGGAATCTCACAGCTATGTGATGCATCTATTGGACCTCAGGAGCCTTCAGCAGGTACTGGTGCCCAGGATTGTCATTGGGAATAGCAGAACAACCTGCCTTCTCACTAGAAGAACCCCTGTATGGGATAATGAGGCTATCAGCAGCAAGACTGATGGGATGAAGAATAAATGGCCTTTATTCCAATGGGTACAAAAATCCTCCGGGATTTTTGCATGACTCTACGGAAGGAGATCCTCTGCTTTCAAGGCCCCAATGATGCCTGAGAATGGACTTCCCTATACTCCTGCAGGGCAGGGGCTGGGTTTAAGAAATTAAAGATATACAACATTTTTATGCACCTCTGAGCTAGTAGACTAATACAAAAGTACTTCAAAGAGTTTGTGGGAAAATGGAATTAAAAGATAATACGAATCTTTCCATGAACTTTTCGAAGACCCCTTGTATTCACACTTGGTATGTCAGATGCAAAAGGGTTCATATACTATGATTCTATATATATATTAAATGTCTGGAAATGGGAAGTAGAGAAAGACAAAAAGCAGACCAGTGGATGCCTGGGGCTGGGGTGGCTTTGACTGCAAATGAGCACAAGAATATTTTGGAGGGTGATGGAAATATTCTAAAACTGGATTGTAATGATGGTTGCACAACTCTATAAGTGTAATTAAAAATCACTGAATTGTACACTTACAATAGGGCAAATTTTATGGCCTGTGATCATACCCCAATACAGCTGCAAACAATACCAAAAACACTGAAGTAAATAATAATGTCCCATGAAGGGCATGCCCTTTCTGTTAGGCCAATGCCATAGGCTACACCGGTCATCTACCCTGCACTTGTGCTGAGTCTGGGCTTTGTCTCAGCTTTAGTTAGACTCAGCTCATTACTGGCTCCAAATGCTCTAAGGGTGGGTTCCTCAGAAAGTTAAACAGAGAATTAGCATATTGTAAACCCAGCAATTCCACTCCTCGGTATGTACCCAAAAGAATTAAAAACAGGGACTTAAAAAAGTGTACATATATGCCTCTAATAGGTTGCTTTTTTTCTTCCTGAAATCCTGCATGGCATCATCTCCTCATATGCTGAGTGAGTAGATGAATCTTCCATCAGAATGAGGCTCTGGGATTAAGGTCCAACCTGCAGCCTTGGCCAAGTACCCAGAGTCCCGGGAACAATGGCTCTTTGTGAAAAGCCAGATCACAGCATGTGGCGCAGTCTGCTCTTCCTGCCTCTCTGTCCCACGCCTCTAAATCTCGAAACAGTAAACTCATTGGGAAGGAGCCAATGTTTCTTTCTTAGGTTTGTCCTTTGTAAATATTGAATAAGAATCCATCGTAATAATACCACTTATTAATTACTCCCTATTCCTTCCCATTTTGTGTAGACAGAAGCTGTCCAGGACCTGACACCTTTTCTATCAAGTCAAAGCAGAGCACAGATGAAATGTTGGATCCTTGCTTCCTTGTTTTGCTATAAAACTGTTAAGAGTTCCTGGGGCAAAATTTTCTGTTAAAGTATTAATTAGCCAGAGCCAGTGATTTGGGGAAATAATCACTGTAATATGCCACAATTCTTTGTCATGGTCTAAAAAGTATTGCCATTATTTTCTTTGTATGTCTGAGGAGTGAGAAATGGCTTGGGTGTCTAATTTTCTACATAGTTTTAGCTTCTAGCTTTGGATTAAATCATTGATCTGTTAGTGTAGAAGCAAGTATAATTTGTCTTTTTTTCCATATCAATTATTTTTTCCAAAATGAGATGTCTCACTTCTCTGAGGGAATGCATGGTGGAATGAGGGACACAGAGGCCTGGGTGTCCAGCTACCTGGGCTCATTCTTAGAACTCAGGAAGGGACAGAACATCCTGGGCCTTGGCCGCCTCATCAGTGAAGGAAAGGCTGGGGTTGGGACAGATGATCTCTTAGCTTCCCTTGAGCTCTAAAAAAATTGGAATTCCTTTTTGTTCATTATATTTGGTATCCTATTTCAGTAGATGCCAAATTAATTTCAGTGGAGGCTTCTTCCTGCAATAGTGGCTGACTTCATGCTTGGCTAGTTAAATTGTCATAAATGATTTTGCAATTTGAAAAATCACCAAGTCCCCCGTTTTTGCAAGAAAATGTGCTCACATACAATTTCCAAAAAGACTACAATAAACCTGTTTTAGCTGGATTACCCTTGACCTTTTGTACCCACAAAACTTCAGTGTTAGGGCCGGCCCATGGCTCACTTGGGAGAGTGTGGTGCTGATAACACCAAGGCCACAGGTTCGGATGCCTATATAGGGATGGCCAGTTAGCTCACTTGGGAAAGCGTGGTGCTGACAACACGAAGTCAAGGGTTAAGATCTCCTTACCGGTCATCTTTTTAAAAAAAAACAAAAAACAAAAAATTTCAGTGTTGCTCTCATTGGGCTACATGAATCATATCTTGCTTTGTGGGTAGAGTTCCTGTTCCCTTGTCATAGACAAGTAGACAGTTATTAAGTTTGTAGACATGTGGCCCTCATGAGCAGTGACACAGCTATCTCTGGGGCTGGTCTCCTCAGATCTTTACAACTGAATGTCAGGAGTTAGTTTATTTCTCACCTAAGTATGTAGGTTAATTCTAGGTGTCAATTTGGTTAGATGAAGGAATGCTGAGAAACCTGGTAAAGCTATCTTTTTAGGTGTGTCTGTGAGGGTGTTTCCAGCAGAGATTAGTATGAGAGTCTGAGTGGACTGGGTGGGAAAGACCCATCCTCAATGTGGTTGGGAACCGTCCAATCTGCTGGGGGTCCAGAGAGAACAAAAGACAGAGGAAAGAGGTGATGCTCTGTCTCAATCTGCTGGAGTTGGAATACACTCTTCCCTCCTGTCCATGGACATCAGAGCTCAAGACTCTTCAGCTTTTGGGTTCCAGGACTTATACCAAGGACACCATCAGCTGCATATAATTATAACATATCCTATTGATTCTGTCTCTCTGGAGAACCCTGACTAATATACTAAGGCCCATGGTTCAATTCTCCAGCTGCCAAATCTTTAAATTTTGCAACTGATTGCCTCTTTGCTGTTCTTGACCCCATCCATTCCTCTTTCTGGCTCCATTGGGAACTAAGGCAGAAAATGACTTAAATTACATGGGAGTTATTCCAACATGGATCGTCTTCACAAAAAGCAATTCTCACCAAGTTAATATGATCCGACCCCAGGGAGGCAGAAAAACGTGCTAGTCATAATACACTTACTGCAGAGACAGTTGGATATTTATGGACTGTTATGGCAGTAGTGGCCAAGTTTTGAAGACTTGGCTGTGAAAACTCCAAGAGGAAGATCTATTTGTGAACTTGGAAGTGCTTAGGCAGTATTTCCCACTGCAGCAATTTCAGAGACTTCAAAAGCTGATTTCACATAAATTTAGAACTTTCCCATTCATTGTGTCTTATTATAATTCTGGGAAGCTGCTCCATTCTGTTTATCATAGAAATAAGAGAAGAGTCTCTGTGAATCTTTTTATAAAAGTATTTCCTGTCTTCCTTGGCTCTCATCCTCATGAACTTTTTTTAATTCACCTTCAGCGCAAAAGTATATTTTAGTTGATTCTGGCTGGGTTGGTTCAAGTGTACTTTCTCGGTCTGCGTGTTCAGGAAGTGCCACCCCAGCCACTGCTAGCTGCACCCTCCCTCTCTCTTCCTCATCCTCAGCCTAATCCCCCACCCTCCAGTTTTTCACCCTCCCACTCTCCCCTTCCCCCATCCCCTTTTTCACTGGAAGACTGTATGATCCAACATTGACACTCTGGTGTCCTTTCCACGTAGGGTGTTACCTTTCCAGAGCCTCTGGCATTTAGGATTATTTCTAATTTTATAACAAAAACCGTGCCTATTAAAGGAACTTCAGGGGTCTGCTAGCAGAGAGGAATTATTTTATAGGATTGGGCCTTTCCCAGTAAGCTTGAAATCAAACATATAGGGTACCTCCATCTCAGTTACACAAAAGGTCATGTATTTGACTCTACCATCAGAAGGGATAAACTTGGGAGCTTTTATACAGGTGGAGAGGACAGAACTTCCAGATGATTCAATGTGGCAGGTGAGTTGAAGACAGTTGTTGAAGACAAAAATTTCCAACATGGGTGATTTGATACATGGTAGGAATGTTAGCTGAGATGGTGTCTTAGTTCATTTGGGCTGCTATAACAAAATACTATAAACTGGGTGGCTTATAAACAACAGAAATTCATTGCTCACAGTTCTGGAGAATGGAAAGTCCAAGATCAAGGTGCCAGCAGATTTGGTGTCTGGTGAGAGCCTGCTTCTTGGTTCATAGATGGCCATCTGTATGCTGTGTCCTCGTGTAGTGGAAGGGGTCTCTCTGAGGCCTCTTTTATAAGGATACTAATCCCATTCATGAGGATCCAACCTCATGACCTAATCACCCCCCAAAGGCCCCAACTTCTAATACCATCACCTTGGGGGGTTAGAATTTCAACATGAATTTTGGGAAGACACAAACATTCCATCCATAGCAGATGGGAAACACAGGACAGGTAGCAGTGTTGGAAGGAAGGTGATTAGTCCCCTCTGAGTAATTTGAAGTACCTGTGGGATAGGTGAGTGAAGATGTCCACACCTATTTGGAAAAATGAGTCTAAGCCTCAAGATAGGATTAGGTTTGGAAATATGGCCTTTGGAGTCATCTTCAGAGATCGCATCTATAAAGGCTAAATTCTAGAGAATTCCTCCAATTTAAGAGGGGCTCAAAGGAAACAAAAAGTTGAAGAGAAGAGCAAAGGGGGTATCCAGAGAGGAAAAAGGGAAACTAGAAGAGTGCTATGTCTCAGAAGTCAAGAAAGGAAAAGGAGAAAGAAGGAGTGGCCATTGAAAGTATCAAAGGACATTGAGTGGTCAGAGAAATAGGGACAGAGAAGCAGGTTTGAGATTTGGAGACTTCAGTAACTGGTTTCAACTTCAAAAGAATAAAATTAACACTAAGTTGTTTACTTGCATTCTTAATGTGATTAAGTATGTTCATTAATAAGAGTTAAATAATAAAGTCATGATGTAAAAATGACTGTTTTTAAAGAGTTGGCCACTATATGTAAGATGCAAGACATATTTGATATGGTAGCTGTACAGTTATTGGATCTGAACCAGATCCTGGAGAATTGGAGGAGATAATTCGTTCTAAACCTATTTCACATATATCTCAACATTCAGGTAATAAAAAAATGCTTTCCTCTCCCTCATCTTGTCTCCTTGGTGCTGCTTAATGCCTCGTTTGATTCTTTTGCCTAAATTTTTTTGGAGACGAGGGCAGGCAGGAGAAAGGCAACCTGTCTCATTATATTCACTCAGCTGCTTCGATTTTTGCAATGCGTCATCTCTTGGAGATCCGCAGCTTAGTTTCCGTGCCTAGTTCTCAGGTTGCCTTTTGAGATGGAAAACCTATTTCTCAGTATGATTCATCCTACCTAGAGGCTTGTGCTAACTATGGTTGATATTGACTCTGCTGGATTTGGGGGATGTCATCTTACCACGTCCCCTTCTTGTGTTTATAGACACTGGTTTGCTCAATTCACATTTCCTTTTCATTTATTTTAAGATTTATATCTCTCCTATGGAATTGGAATCTTTCTTTGGAGCAGCATGTAAATCCTCTCTATCCTTCTCAACTCTTTTTCTAAATTGTTCAGCCTTTTTAATGATAACTAAAGACGGATGCTGATAAAAAGTGATGATATGGTGAATAAACCTGCCCAAACTTCCTGTATATGAATTTGCTGCAGGTTAGGCTTTTGCTAGGATTTGATTGGGGCTGCTGTGTATGGTTGTGCAGGATTCACTGCATCCCCAAAGGGATGAATGCAGGCTGAAGTGTAGCTGGCACTGAGCTTGCCAAGCCTTGTGCTTTGGGGTGAAGCCTCATCTTCCCAGGTCCTTTTTCTAATTCACACAGAGGCCCTCTACCAACTAGCAGAGTCCTGGATTTGATCATTTCATATACAGTCGTCCCTTGGTATTTTTGGAGGATTGGTCTCAGGACCCCCACGGATACCAAAATCCACGGATGCTCAAGTCCCTGAAATAAAATGGCATAGCATTTGCACATAACCCGTGCCCATCCTCCAGTATACCTTAAATCATCTCTAGATTACTTATAATACCTAAACAATGTAAATGCTAGGCAATAGATGTTATACAATATTGTTTTTTTATTTATACTATTTTTTATTATTGCATTGTTATTTTTTATTGTTTTTTTTCTTCCAAATATTTTCTATCCATGGTTGGTTGAATCCACGGATGTGGAACCCATGGATATGGAGGAACAATATTGGTTTTTTATTTATATTATTTTTTATTATTGCATTGTTATTTTTTATTGTTTTTTTTTCCTCCAAATATTTTCTATCCATGGTTGGTTGAATCCACGGATGTGGAACCCATGGATATGGAGGACCAACTGTCGATCCTCAGTCCTCAGTGCTGTCATGAAAGGAAAACAGTATCGTCCTTGCCCAAAGGGTCCTAATGTGAGCACACCCAGAAAGCCTGGAAGAACATACAGATCTTGTACATTCCAGCCCATTCCAGTGTTCACAAGGGGTGTTGTAGCTATGGCTTCTCTGCTCCCTGCTATAGTGTCTCCACTGGCCTCAGACCATACTCCTTGCTCCAACATGGGCATTGTCTTGTGGTACGGAGGAAAAGCTCATCCACTTTGGACCTCCTATTTTTTCTCTTCCACCCCCATAGCTCTTTTGCGCTTCGGTCTCACCCACCCCACTTCCAGGGCCCTGACTCCACTTGTGCTGGGCTCAGTCCTTCCATTGATCTTCTGTTACAGTGTGCCCTGTTGTAGATTCTTAATGCGGAGGGGAGCAGAGGTGGGTGTGGAGAAGGGAAAGGGGCAAAGAGGTTGTGCCAGATGTTGTCAGCACTGTTCCCAGCCCCTCTTTGCGCTTTCCTGTATCTCAGAGGTTGCAAACCTGGGAACTCTATTTCTGAGACGCTCTTGCCTGTAGGCTTTAGGATAAAGTTTAGAAGATTCATCTTTGCCAGGTTTGGAAAGTTAAGGCTGCGGCAGGTGTGTGGGCTTGAACAGATAAATTTGTAGCCTTTTTCATGTCCCCTTGACTATTACCAGCCCGGGGCTGTGGGCATCCGTGACCATTGCGGTGGTTTTCTGCATTTTCCTGATNTTAAATCATCTCTAGATTACTTATAATACCTAAACAATGTAAATGCTAGGCAATAGATGTTAAACAATATTGGTTTTTTATTTATATTATTTTTTATTATTGCATTGTTATTTTTTATTGTTTTTTTTTCCTCCAAATATTTTCTATCCATGGTTGGTTGAATCCACGGATGTGGAACCCATGGATATGGAGGACCAACTGTCGATCCTCAGTCCTCAGTGCTGTCATGAAAGGAAAACAGTATCGTCCTTGCCCAAAGGGTCCTAATGTGAGCACACCCAGAAAGCCTGGAAGAACATACAGATCTTGTACATTCCAGCCCATTCCAGTGTTCACAAGGGGTGTTGTAGCTATGGCTTCTCTGCTCCCTGCTATAGTGTCTCCACTGGCCTCAGACCATAATCCTTGCTCCAACATGGGCATTGTCTTGTGGTACGGAGGAAAAGCTCATCCACTTTGGACCTCCTATTTTTTCTCTTCCACCCCCATAGCTCTTTTGCGCTTCGGTCTCACCCACCCCACTTCCAGGGCCCTGACTCCACTTGTGCTGGGCTCAGTCCTTCCATTGATCTTCTGTTACAGTGTGCCCTGTTGTAGATTCTTAATGCGGAGGGGAGCAGAGGTGGGTGTGGAGAAGGGAAAGGGGCAAAGAGGTTGTGCCAGATGTTGTCAGCACTGTTCCCAGCCCCTCTTTGCGCTTTCCTGTATCTCAGAGGTTGCAAACCTGGGAACTCTATTTCTGAGACTCTCTTGCCTGTAGGCTTTAGGATAAAGTTTAGAAGATTCATCTTTGCCAGGTTTGGAAAGTTAAGGCTGCGGCAGGTGTGTGGGCTTGAACAGATAAATTTGTAGCCTTTTTCATGTCCCCTTGACTATTACCAGCCCGGGGCTGTGGGCATCCGTGACCATTGCGGTGGTTTTCTGCATTTTCCTGATCTCTGGGTGGCTGCTGTAACTTCCTGACTTCCTGGATCCCAGCTTTGGTGGCAACCCTGAAAACTAGGGGTGAATTCCCTGATGCCCATTGGAGGAGCCTTTTGTAGAGAGAGAGATTCAGAGTTTTATCCATAACTCCCCAAATACAAACAGTTGCAATAAATCTTCAATATTGATAAGAGTGACTTAGAATTGTTAGGCCAACTTCTTTGGAAATATCTTAAAAGAATGATTATTCATCTATTTTACATTTAAGACTTACAAAGTTTGGATTTCACTTCCTTTTATTTGTCATTGATATAAGAAATATTTACCAAGTAAAAACTTCTCAGTTATAAACCCCTTGAGAGACTTGCTCCATAAATTATTCCATTTCTCACATTGGCCATTCCCTTTTCTGTGCTCTCTTCCTCTCTGCCGTTCTAAAAATAACTCAGTCACTAAATAAGCAAGACAGCTCTTGGTTCTGGTTTTTCCTTTACAACCACCTTTTAAAATTCATTTTCTTTTCATCCAAACTTCCTAAATGAATGTTTGGCCCCCTCAAGTCCCCAATATTTAATGAGATATTCACAGATTTTCTGCCTAAAAAGGGTTGTGGATCAAAAAGTCTGTGTTAAGCAAAATTTAGGAGATTTCTTTCCTTTTTTTGCCTTTTAATATGCCGATATGCATTATGAAGCTCCCAAAAGGGGACATAGAATTCAGTGTTTCTTGAATGCTTTGGATAGAGAATGGGTTTGCTCTGTCCAAGATCACCAAGGACCTCCTGTTGCTAAATTCAATGGCCATGTTAAAAACAAGGACATTTAGCGGAAGAAACTGACATTTCAATGCTGCCAGCCATTTATACTGCTGGCGTGGGACACAGATTTATCTCCAAGCAGACCTTCTTTGTTTGGGAAGAACCTTTTGAGTGGCTCCTTTCAGTTACAGAGCTGTGACATTTCTGGGGTGAGTATACAGGAACATCCTTACTTCATTTTCCCTGAGCTAGGGCTGGGACCCTTGCTTGATAGGCAAACCCCTGGCTGGACCATATCTTGAGGATGCTGGTGTAATTGTGGCATTTTGTCTGGAAGCTGAAAAGCTTCCTGGGAGGAAGGATATTGATGCTTCCACCCTTCCCTCTGTTTGGTCAGGGCCCTTGAGGGAGCTCAGAAAATAGCCTTCTTCTTCCCTGCCTGGGTTCTGAACAAATGAGAAATAAGAAAATTGAAAAAAGAACTGAGAGAAAAGCAGATGGAAGATAAAGAATGTCCTTTATGATGGATAAAGGCTTGGACCAGGGTGTGGCTTGTCTTTTAGAGAACTTGCCCTGCTGATGGCAGGCTCTGGCCCCGCACAGGCTGATCCCCCAGGCTCGGCCCACATCCTGTGCTCCTGGGGGAGCAGAGACGAACGAGGAGCGCTCTCTGGGGCAGCTCATTCCCAAGGGGGAAAAGGGCAGGGGTGGAATAAGCATGGCACTTGATTCTTCCTAGTTTACCCATCAGATAAGATGCCCACCACCCTGGGATGAAGGAAATAAGTGGGCGGGGAGATCTAGGGGGTGACACCAGGGGGACTCCCCACTTTTCTGTTTCCTTGGAGGGTGGTGATTATTGGCACTTATGTAATTTTGAGGGCCTGGACATAGGTGAGTCTAGTCTTTATATTTTAGTGCCAAGTGGCAAACAGCTCTGAGCAAAAAAGCAAAGTCCACTCAGCCTTGTATGCAACTCAAACTGCCAACTTCCAAAGCACATGCTACTGCTCAAGAGAATGTATACAACATGAGTCTGCTAGGCTGCAGGAACAAAGTACCACAGACTGAGTGGCTTAAATAGCAGTCGTTTCTTGTCTCACAGTTCTGGAGGCTGGAAGTCCAAGATCAAGGTGTCAGCAGGGCTGGTTCCTTCTGAAGGCTGTGAGGGAAAATCTCTTCCAGGCTTCTCCCCCAGCTGCTGGAGGTTTGCTGGTTTTTGGTGTTCCTTGGCTTGTAGAAGCATCACCCCAATCTCTGTCTCATCTTCACGTGGTATTCCCACTTTGTATGTCTCTGTGTCCGAATTTCTCTCTATTATAAAGACAGCAGTCATATTGGATTAGGGGCCCACCCTAATGAACTCATCTCAAACTAACTACATCTGCAACAACTTTATTTCCAAATCAAGTCATATTCTGAGGGACTGGGGTTGGAGCTTTAGCATATGAATTTAGGGGAGGATGAAATTCAGCCCATAACAGGGGGAGCTGATATGGACTGTCCCTGTGTGATCCCACACAGAGCTGGCCAGTGACGGGCGGGCCCTTACTAGAAGCAGCATGTGGTCTTCCTCACTAGTTTCCTCTGGGAGATCATTCTTTTCCAAATGGGCTTTCTGTGCCCCTTGTTCCCTTCCATCCCCATTTATGACGGTCATTCCCGTTTTTTGGAAGAAACACTTTCCCAAATACTACAAGACGGTTTTGAGATGTACTTTTTCTGCTTTCAGTGACCCTTTGACTAAGTCTCAGGTCAGTCACTCCCTTGTGTTTTCCCTCAGATCCTGGGGCTGGAAACTCTCTTGCTAAGGTTTCTTGGCAGCTGACCATTTGTTTGAAGTCACTAAAATGGTTCATTGGAGGTCAAGGAGTTGAGAGAAAACTTGGGAGCTCCAATCAGGAGGTCTTAGGTCAAGAAAAATACAATGCATGAGCGTTTGGGAAAAAAACCTTGAATATTTTCTTGACTGTTTCCTCTAAGTCCAGATCTCTGCTGTTCAGAAAGATCACTCTTACTTTCCTTCCACTTGTCCCAGATGACCTCTTCATCAGTAATTTGCAACAATAGGATAATTCTTTTTGCACACTATTTCTTTCAATAGGTGCTTTTTTAATGAGCACTTTTAAAAAGCTGTACAAATTATCTTTAAGGGTTGGGCAACTTTAAGGGTTTGAATTAAGCAGGAAGGAAACTCAGCCAGCCGTCTGAAGACCTGGGCTCAGATCCTGGCTCCACAGTCCACTAGTTACTCCACCTCTCTTTGTGTCTGTAGTAGTCCATTTTCTATTGCTTATAACAGAGTACCTGAAACTGGGTGATTTATGAAGAAGTGAAATTTATTTCTTACAGTTTTGGAGGCTGGGAAGTCTATGGTCATGGGGTGCATCTGGTGAGGGCCTTCTTCTTGGTGGAAACTTTCTACAGGGTCTCGTAGAGATGGAGACAGGGTACCACATGGCGAGGATGGCAAGAGCTCTCTCATGTGCTCTCCTTATAAAGCCACCAGTCCACACCCATGGGAACTCTTTAACCCATGAATAGATCAATCCATTCATGAGAACATAGTTCTCACAATCCCATCTCCTCTTTAAGGTCTCAGCTTTCAAACACCACCCTCTTAGCACTGTTACAATGGGGGTCAAGTCTCAATGAGCTTTGGGTTTCAGGGGGACATTCAATCCACAGCAGTGTCCTTATCTGTTATACAGAGATAGTAACAGTATTTTCTCACTTGCTTTCTAAAAATCATAGGCATCAGCTGCACTCATATATGCCAAAGTGATTTTCAGAGGGCAGTACAAGTGCAGTGCATCACTGTCTAACTCTCTGAATGTACCAGGTGTATGTGGAGAGCAGAGCATGGGCATTGGACCCAGACACACCTGCATCTGAATTCTGGACCCGCCACTGACTAGCTTGGCTTCCACCGCACTCCCTCCACTGGATTTCCTCCCATCCACTTCAGCAACCCCTCCTGCTCAGCTTTCTTTGCAGCCACTCCTGCTGCTGCAGTCCCTTGGGTCTCGGTCCTGGACTCTAACCTCTGCCTACAGAGTCTCTCTTCGGTTGTTCTTATCATTTCCATGTCTTTCAACACCATCTGTCTGCTAACCACTCCTAGATTCATATCTCCAAGTCAGATTCTTTCTTTGGATTTCTCACTGGTGTGTCACCACTGGGATGATTCACAGGCAGCTCAGATGTAACCGTACAAAAGCAGTTCTGATTGTATCTCTGCCCTGCAGAGCCTGGGATGTCCCTTCCTCAGACCCCCACTCTTCATTTGGCTTCCTTCAGGTCTCAGTGAGCTTAAATTATCTAACTCTTCTCTAACTAACTTAACTGGCAGACCCGTCCCACAGTGATTCCCCCTAACTCCACCCTACTCATTTTCTTCATGGCATTTTCACATGCCATAAAATGTGTATTTGTTCCTTGTTCACTTGAGTGTTATTGGGTATCCTTTCCAGAATTTTAGCTCCATGGGGGGACCATTCATGCTTCTATCCCCAGGGCCATGCCAAGGGGCTGACCCACATCAGCTGCTCGGCAAATATTTGATGAACAGACGAATGGGCATCCTTAGCAAGTTACCCCAGCTTGTTGAGGTTATTAGGCCTATTCTGTGGTATTAAGAGGATTGGGTAAGACATGAGATAGTTAGAGGGGACTTAAAAAGGTTTGTGGAAAAATGGAATTAAAAGATAAAATAAAAAATATAAACTCTATTTCTCAACATGAGATCCATCAAGTTCAAGACACTTTGGGCAGTAATGATACCCGCCACTGAGTCCATCTCCAAAGAACTGAGGGTCCTGGGAACTTAGCCATGTCAATATGGTCTTTTTAACATTATTAACTGAAGAAAAATGGGTGCCTTTTAAAGATTTTTTTAAGATTAGGAAACAAAAAGAAGTCAGAGGGAGCCAAATTAGGAGTGTAAGTTGGATGTCTAATAATTTCCATCAAAACTCTTGCAAAATTGCCCTTGTTTGATGAGAGGAATGAGCAGAAGCATTGTCGTGGTGGAGAGGGACTCTCTGGTGAAGCTTTCCTGGGCATTTTCCTACTACAGCTTTGGCTATCTTTCTTAAAACGTTCTCATAATAAGCAGATGTTATGATTCTTTGGCCCTCCAGAAAGTCAACAAGAAGAATGCCTTGAGCATCCCAATAAACTGTTGCCAGGAGCTTTGCTCTTGACAGGTCAGCTTTTGCTTTGATTGAACCACTTCCACCTCTTGGGAGCCACGGCTTTGATTGTGCTTTGTCTTTAGGATCACACTGGTAAAGCCATGTTTCATCTCCTCTTATAATTCTTTGAAGAAATGCTTCAGGAACTGGATTCTACTTGTTTGAAAATTCCACTGAAAGCTCTGTTCTTGTCTGCAGCTGATCTGGGCACAACTGTTTTGGCACCCTCAGAGTGGAAAGTTTGCTCAACTTTAATTTTCAGTCAGAATTGTGTAAGCTGAACTAGCTGAGGTTTCTGTGGTGTTGGCTGTTGTTTCTGCTGTTAATCATCAGTCCTCTTCAATTAGTGCAGGAACAAGATTAATTTTTTTCCTTGCAAATTGATGTGATGGTCTGCTGTTGTGGGCTTCATCTTCAGTATTGTCTCGTCCCTTCTTAAAATGAGTTATCCATTTGTAAATTGACGATTTCTTTGGGGGATTTTCCCATAAGCTTTTTTTTTTTTTTTTTGGCAGCTGGAGAGTACAGGGAGCCCATAAGCTTTTTGTAAAGCATCAATAATTTTGCCCTTCTTCCACCCAAGCTTCTCCATAAATTTGATGTGTGTTCTTGCCTCAATTTTAGCAGAATTCATGTTGCTTTGATGGGGACTCTTTTCAAACTGATGTCTTATCCTTCTTAGTGCCTAAAACTAGATCCTGTTCAGACATGTTACAAGTTAGTACAAGTTTATTTTGGTGCAAAAAATTTTTACAATCCATGCATAGGTTTTTCATAATACACATTTTCCATAAACATTTTGAAGATCCCTTGTACATGTGGAAGAGCCTAGTCCAGTGCCTGGTACATTGTAGGTGTTTAATAAATGTTACTTCCTGTTCCCATTTTGGGCTTTATACAATAAGCACACAGTGTACATCAGGAAGCTTTTAATCAAATCTGATGTGATGGGCATTATGTAGTTCTAAACTCAGCACACCAACTGCAGAACTTGTCCCAAATACAGATGCCCTGGACTGTACTCCCAAGACTCAAATGATGTGTATCCTGATGCATAACAAGTGATGTAGAATATATATTAAAGTACATTATTGAGTATATTACTATATTAACCCATTTCTTTTACTTATAACAAAATACACAGGACTGGGAACTTGGTAAGAAAACAAAATGTATTGCTTACAATTTCTGAGGCTAGGACATCCAAAGTCCAGGGAACACAGCTGGTGAGGGTCTTGGTGGCGACTCCAGTGACACAGGGTATCATATTGTGAAATGACAGAGCAGAGAGAGCAAAGAGCAAACTCCTCACTTACTCTCTTATTAAAGCCCTCACAACCTCGCCCCTGACCACCATTTTTAATTCATTCACTACTGCACAGTCCTACAGTCCAATCACCTCTTCAAGGCTCCACCTTTCAATTACCATAATAGGATTTCCCACCCTCTTAACAGTCACAGTGGGGGCTAAGTTTTTAATACATAAAACTTGGGGGACACAATTCAAGCTTCAGTGAGTTTTGGGGGGATAGAATTCAATCCATTACAACTACTCAGGGTTCTCCAGAGAAACAGAACCAATAGGCAATAGGGAGGGAGGGAGTGACGGGGGGGGGNCTGGTGGATGCCTGAAACCATGGATGGTATTTAACCCTATATATACTACAGCATGTTTTTTTCCTATATACATACTTATGATAAAGTTCAATTTATAAATTATTAAGAAGTTAACAACAATAACTAACAATAAGATAGAACAATTATAACAATATACTATAATAAAAAGTTATGTGACCGTAGTCTCTCTCTCTCTGTCTGAAAATATCTTCTTGTACTAAACTTTGGAAGTGAAACCATGGATAAGAGGGGACTACTGTACCTTCACGGCCCCATCTTGACTGATGTTTTACCAAACCCTGGGCACCATAGCCTAGCCAAGTTAACACAAAATTAACCATCACACTGGGTGCCTTGGATTGAATGTCCCCCCAAAACTTAATCTCCCCTTTAACTGTTGAGGGTGGGAAATCTTACCGTGATAATTGAAAGGGGGGGCCTTGAAGAGATAATTAAGTTGATGGTTTAATGGTGGTCATGGGCGTGGTTCTGAGGGCTTTAAAAGGAGAGCACCTGAGAGTCTCTCTCTGCTCCACCATTTCCTGCCATATGAGCCCCCTGCATTGCTGTAAAGCCACCTCCAAGAAGCCCCTCACCAGATGAGTTCCCTGGACTTTGAGATTCCCAGCCTCTGAAACTGTAAGCAATAAATTTCATTTTCTTACAAATTACCCAGTTTCATNCATTCACTACTGCACAGTCCTACAGTCCAATCACCTCTTCAAGGCTCCACCTTTCAATTACCATAATAGGATTTCCCACCCTCTTAACAGTCACAGTGGGGGCTAAGTTTTTAATACATAAAACTTGGGGGACACAATTCAAGCTTCAGTGAGTTTTGGGGGGATAGAATTCAATCCATTACAACTACTCAGGGTTCTCCAGAGAAACAGAACCAATAGGCAATAGGGAGGGAGGGAGTGACGGGGGGGGGAGAGAGAGAGAGAGAGTAGGGCAGACTGACTGGCAGGCTGGAAGTTCAGGTAAGAGTGGATGTTGCAGTCTTGAGTCTGGATTTCACAGTGCAGCAGTCTGGAAATTCAGGCAGGGCATCTATGCTGCAATCTCGAAGAGAATTTCTTCCACTTTGGGAAGCCTTTGTCTTTACTCTTAAAGCCTTCAACTGATTGGATGAGTCACACCCACAAGTGTGGAAGGTAATCTGCTTTACTCAAAGCCAACTGACTGTAAATGTTATTGTATCTAAAATATATGGTAGTCCCCCCTTATTGCAGGGAATACATTCCAAGACCCCCCCCTCCCTGGTGGATGCCTGAAACCATGGATGGTATTTAACCCTATATATACTACAGCATGTTTTTTCCTATATACATACTTATGATAAAGTTCAATTTATAAATTATTAAGAAGTTAACAACAATAACTAAAAATAATATAGAACAATTATAACAATATACTATAATAAAAAGTTATGTGACCGTAGTCTCTCTCTCTCTGTCTGAAAATAGCTTCTTGTACTAAACTTTGGAAGTGAAACCATGGATAAGAGGGGACTACTGTACCTTCACAGCCACATCTTGACTGATGTTTTACCAAACCCTGGGCACCATAGCCTAGGCAAGTTAACACAAAATTAACCATCACACTGGGTGCCTTGGATTGAATGTCCCCCCAAAACTTAATCTCCCCTTTAACTGTTGAGGGTGGGAAATCTTACTGTGATAATTAAAGGGGGGGCCTTGAAGAGATAATTAAGTTGATGGTTTAATGGTGGTCATGGGCATGGTTCTGAGGGCTTAAAAAGGGGAGCACCTGAGAGTCTCTTTCTCTCTGCTCCACCATTTTCTGCCATGTGAGCCCCCTGCATTGCTGTAAAGCCACCACCAATAAGCCCCTCACCAGATGAGTTCCCTGGACTTTGAGCTTCCCAGCCTCTGAAACTGTAAGCAATAAATTTCATTTTCTTACAAATTACCCAGTTTCA
>NW_007730676.1:132863-135167 GCF_000696425.1 Galeopterus variegatus
TCCCAGCCTCTGAAACTGTAAGCAATAAATTTCATTTTCTTACAAATTACCCAGTTTCATGCATTTTGTTATAAGCAACAGAAACGGACTAATACATTGGGCAAATCTGTTAATTATCAAATTTTATAAGTATATAGAGCATCTAATATCCCTCCAATTCTAGACCAGGTGTAATGGAGAACGTATAATGCACATTCCTTCCTGCCTCCTCTCTGCACAAGAGTTTGTTACTTATTTACTTTTCTTTTTAGTGTTTCCTCCCTTATTCTTCACAGATTCAATACTTTCGAGGTGGGGTGGGGGGAAGTTCCCAGTTAGGAGTTTCTGAGCTATTATTACCCCACCCACCCAGGCCGGAAAGTCTAGGAAAAACCTCTCATTAAAATAAGGACATCTATGTGCCGTCTTCCCCCCTCAGATATGAATCATTTATTACTTCATTTAAAAACCACAAAAACAAAACAAAACAAAGCAATTTCGGAGTTCCTAAGTCGCAATGCTGGACGCCAGGGGTACAATGACGAGCAGGACGTGGCTCTAATTATCTGTTGCCCGGTTGTCATCGGGCCCCCTAACCCTCAGGGCTTGCCTGAGTAAAGGAAGCAAAGGAGCTTTATGAAACTGCACAGGACATGGGGGAAAGCAGTAGAAAACACTCTCTAGCTACTGAGATATTTAAAGGAAGTTGGAGAAATTTGCTATAGAGGAATATAAAGCGTTGTTTCAGCAGGAAAACTGTTCGCTCCAGGTATGCACCCAGCCTGCTGCTGTTCGTCTGTGTCCAGCAGATGGCGCCAAATGACTGGTCGCAGCTGGGTTGCATAGGCGTCTCCGGAAAATATGAAATGTGTGTACACTCGTATAAGACCAGTATCTTAAAGAAAGCACTCCTATTGGCTGTTTAAGACCCTTCCTTTTGCTCCATTTTAATGTGACATATGGATCAACATAAGCAATAGACAAGAAAATGGTTGTCTCTCCTGGAATGTGGCAATATTGTCGAAGAACAGGAATGCAGGTCAAACAGCTCAGTAAAACCGCACCCAGACACCAAGCTGGCATGGGGGAGCTCGTGTGAGTACACGTGCGTGTATGTGCACGTATCTGTGGCTTCTGGAAAGATTAAACAGTACAGAATGGAAGTAATGAAAAATACTTTTAAGAGGGTAAAGAGAAAGTAGGGTAGAAAAACCTGTAAAGAGAATTAAAAAGCTGGATAAGATGAAAGAGACATGGATATGGGGGAGTACTCAAGTGAGCAAGAGATCCAGGGACCTTGGTTTAAAGTCATTAATTATGAGAACCCCAGAAGAAAGGAATTGACTCCTCTCTTTCTTGTAATCCTTATTATAGATGACTTGAATTTCAAATCAATATTATATAAATGGAGGATTGGAGAGAGAGACATCAATTCATCTAGAACCAATTCAATGGAATTCTTCGTTTCAAGAGACTCCGACTTTGTTCTCACAAAGACTAGGAATGATCCACGTGGCACACAGTGTGCCTGTTAGGGAAGGTGACACCAGAGCTTCAGGTACGGAAAGAGGGAACTCCCTACTGTGGAAAAGGAGAGAAGAAAAAAGCAAAGGTGAGTTATAATGGCAGACTTACCGAGTTTACTTTCTCTTTGCCAAGCTTTTAAAATCTCTCATTAAGAGAAAAAGTCTTCACCCGATGAGGTGGAAGATGGGAAGAGGGGGTTTATTCCTGCTGCAGTTGAGGATCTATTGCTCAGTCTAGAAGCTGCTTCCAGAGCAGGGACTACACCCTAGTTTGGAAAATGGGTCTGTGATTGTGTGCGTGTTTTTACAGTTCAATGTCCCATGTCACCTATCCTGAGACATTTCGAAAAGGAAGACAAAAAGAGAGCATCTGTGAGCTATTCCAAACAGCTCACACAAGCCAGCACTGAAGAGAAGACTAAGAATCTACCATAGTTTTTTTGCTCCAGTAAAATGCTGCTGCTTTCAGGAATTCTTACAAGTTATAGAACTCCTAAGTAAAATGACACTACAGGTAGAAGTGTTTTTAAAACATAATAATATGCAGATACTGTGGGCTTTGCAATCTACCTCAATCCCAACAATCTTATATCTTTGGTTGCCCAAAAACTAAAAGTCCCTTTCTTCCAGGATAGTTGATGTCTTACAAAAAGAGTATTAGAAGTTGTGACAAGTTTGTGACAAGTTTGAGCTTAATTATAAAAGCTATGGAGGGGAATTTTTTTCTTTCTTTCTTTCTTTTTTTTTTTTTGGTGGCTGGCTGGTATGGGGAGCCGAATCCTTGACCTTGATGTTACAA
>NW_007730676.1:135269-142152 GCF_000696425.1 Galeopterus variegatus
TTTTTTTTTTTTTGGTGGCTGGCTGGTATGGGGAGCCGAATCCTTGACCTTGATGTTACAAGGCTGTATTCTAACCAACTGAGCTAACCAGCCAGCGCTGGTGAGTGGTGTTTAATCCAAACTATTCCAATTAATCATTCAAAAAATATCTACTAAACATACTCTGATAAACCAATGGCTTTCAAATTTATGTGCTAAAGAATCACCTGGGTGCTGGTTAAGGTGCAAATTCACCCAACTCGAAACATTCTGATTAGAGAGATTGGGGGTGAAGCCTAGAAATTTACATCTTAAACAATCATTTCAGGTGGTTCAGATGCAGAAGATCCAAAGATCAGTCTTAGAGAAACATTACCCTATGCAAAGGCAGAGTTGATCCGTCAGGGAGGCCTTCAAACTCACTTCTCATTCATCCATTCACTCATTTACTATCTCCTGAACTCGTTCATTCAATAAATATTTCTGGTGCTCTAGCATTGTACTCGGTAATGTGGGACATAGTAAATATAAGGAGACTCAGTTCATGCATGAAAGGAACTTATATCTAAAGGCTGATGTGTATAGATATAAATCGATGTACATATCTGTGAATGACAGTGTCAGGCGGTAAGCATGGGACACGTAGAGTTAGAAGGAAATCGTGTCGATGTGGGCTAGAGTGGTCAGGGGAGGAGGAGCTACTTTGCGGAGGGGTGGAAGGTTGCCCTGGCCCTGACTGGTGAGGAGTGAGCTGGGTATTGAAGACAAGGGAACAGCATTAGCTTCATGACATTGTTATTAATAGTGTTAGTAATATCCATAAGCCTATATTAAAGATAGCAGAGTGACAAACATGGCCAAGGATTAAAACTATAATCTCCTTAACTACCTTCCAAGGAGAAATAGAGGATGAGAAGCCAAAAGTTCCTGAATCAGTAAGATAAACTCCTTGTTTTTTCAATATTCTAATTCCAGTTGGATCATTGTTTTACATTAATAAGTTGACAAATAGTAGGACCCCTTGACATGACATGTTTCTATATTATTCTGTTTTTTCCCTAGATCATTATCTATCTCATACAGCTGCTTTCAAAAAGTTAAAATTCTGACCATCACATGCATGAAGGGTATAAAAAATTAGCATCCCTAGAAGAGGATTAGGCTTGTTTGGGACCAAAGGAGGCAGATTAGTCTAATTAAAAATCACTTCTTATTTAACAGAGATTTGTATTCCTTAAGACTTCTGCTTAGACATACTGTTTTTCTTGGCTGTGTTTTGCCCACCTCATTACATGAAAGAGATTTTGACCCAGCTACTTTGTTCTCCTTCCCCAGTTCTTCTTGCCAATATCCTAAGAAGCATCAAAACCAAAGTACTTAAGCAATTTTGTCCCAGTTTCCGCTGAGCTTATAGAGAAGTGGCATGGTATGGTGGAAAAGGGCCGGACGATTGGGTTTTTAATCTTAGATCCATCACTTACGATCTGTGTGGCTTTGGTGTAATTACTTAATCTTTATGTGACTCAGTAGAGATCCATCACTTACGATCTGTGTGGCTTTGGTGTAATTACTTAATCTTTATGTGACTCAGTTTCCTTATCTGTAAAGTAGACATTAAATGAATCCATGTACCTCCATACACATAAAGCACTTAGACCATCCCATAGTAAGGACTCAATCAATGTTAGCTATTGTCATGAGCTCTGGTGCTAAGGACGGTGTCTGGGGCACAACCGTTTTAGTTTCATGGAATATACAGGTAGACTGGAGATGTGTTAATATATACTTGAAAATCATATCTAATGTAGGGCTAAAAATGGTGAAGACCTCCCCTCCAAAAAATGTATATCTTCCCCCGTAATAGAAATTATTTATATCTTCCCTCTATTTCTCCTTGGAAGGTAGTTAAGAAATTTAAGACTGCTTGTAAGAAAGCATAATATAAAAATCATGTGGCATGGATTTAAATATGGGGATGGCAAGGGCAGAGACATAAAAGAGGACTGGGGATGAATCTAGTACAAAAATGCATACCATGTCTTAGGTACCTGCAGTGGGTGGGCCACACATGTGATCCTAAGCATCCTAGTAATCATTGCAAAAAGGGAAACCTGAGATAAAAAACAGGACAATTGTTCAGGAGGAGCACAATTAGCACAATTATTCTTTATAGTAAGACCAGAGAGGATACTCTTAAATGTCATCTTTGAGATGAAGCCATGCAACAGAATAAACACCTTCGACATCTTTTCAGTAAATGAACAATGGGTTTCACGGAGCTGCTCTGCATGACATCCCTCAAAGCCCATTTCAGTAAAAGCAGCTTTTCAAGGAGATGGACTGGTGTGGTCCAGGTACTCAGCTCTCTGTCAATTCTGCTTTACAGAAGGAAGATTTTAGAATGTCTGGAAATCCCATAACTTACACTCATTCCTGGTTGTTTGGTTTCTCAAAACACAATCACAACTGTCCTCTCATTTCATCCTCAGAAACCTCTCTGAGACGGAAATTGTTAAACCTGTTTTATAGATTAAAAATCTGAATCCAAGAGTGGTTAGGCAGCTGGAAAATTGTGGAGAGAGTATTTAATCCTGCTCTTTTCCTCTCTAATCTGTGGCTATGCCTTTATTACCAAACCTCTTAGAGCCCCTGTTCCCCTTCCTCTCCTCTTCTGTACTTTTCTGTTTGTTAAGATCTGATGTTTATATCTACAACACCATTGAAATTGCTGTGGTCAAAGTCATGAATTATATTTTTATTGTCAAATCTGGTGACCCATTTCTCAGCCTTCAAAAAAGTTTTGAAACCATCAGCTATTTGCTCTTTGGCGTTCTGTTTTGGCTTTTGGGACACCAGTGACTCCCAGTTCCCCTCCTACCTTTTCTACTACTTGTGCTCATTAGCCATGGGAGCAACTCTTCCCCAGCCCCCTTCCCAAATGCTGGAGTTCCCCAGGGTTCCGTCTTTGGTTTTCTCCTCATCTTTCTGTATGTATTTTCCCCAAGACTGCCAATCCTCTCTTGTGAATTCAGCCGCCATCTTGAAAGTAGGAATTCCCAACACACACACAGTAGAGTCACATCTTCGGTGAGGATGAGTTCCAAGGTCAGGGTCTGAGTTAAAAATAGCATTTCTTCACTGTGAGATTTGTCCACCACTGTTTTTTTTTTTTTTTTTTTTTTTTTAGTTGAGTGAGAGATGAAACAGCTGGCCCAGATTTGGGGTCATTATGTAGAAAAAAAAAGTCTCTAAAGATTGGAATTATACTCACAGGGGTGAGAGTTCATGCTGTGAAGACATACGAGGGAATGAGGCCATTCGGAGGAACTGCAGATTCACGCCTCCCACTCCATGTTCAGCACAGAGCAAATAGCCATGGAGTGAAATGGCAGAAAAAAATTTTTGAATTATTCTTCCTTTCTCTCTGTTATTTATTTATTTAAGACTAAGCATGCACAAGTGAGTTTGCCTGTGCCAATGATGACTCTGTGTCTCTCCACCCACACTCTCACTGTGCCTGCTAGGCATTTCCATTTGGCTGCCCCACAAGATTTCAAGCTCAACATGTCCAATATTTAACTTATTGTCTTTACTTCCCACCCAGTTTTGAATAGATGTAGCAAGATGTTCACTGCTCATTGCTGTAACAAAAATACTCTAAAATTTTAATGGCTTAACCAATAAAAATTTATTTCTCATCGTATAGCAGTCCAAAGTTGGTGTTCCAGGCCAGGAGGTGAGGGGGTGAAATTGGGGTAAAGGGGATCTGCTTTTGAAGGTCCAGACTGAAGAAGCTCTGCCATCTCCAATAGGTGCCTTCCAAGGGTGCCTTGGCATCAATATTCAGACAGGAGAAGAGAGCATAATGGTGTCACGTATTAGGAAGAGTTCATGCCCAGCAATAAGTCTGCACTGCAGAGGTGAGCATAGCACCAGACTTTGGTGGCCACTTACTCATCTGTTACTCTCCCTTCCTCCCTGATTCTTAATCTTTCTTCCACTGGAATTTCCTGTGTCTCAGTTTCCTCTTCTGTAAAATGGGCTAATAATAGTACTCTTCACAGGGGTTGCTGTGAAAATTGATGTCTTAGTCTGTTTGAGCTGCTATAACAGAATACCATAGACTGGGTAGCTAATAAACCACAGAAATTTATCACAGTTCTGGAGGCTGGAGGGTCCAAGGTCAAGGTGCCAGCAAGTCCAGTGTCTAGTAAGAGCCTTCTTCCTGGTTTGTAGATGGCACCTTTTTTCTGTCTCTTCATATGGTGGAAGGGACAAATGAGCTCCCTTGGGCTTCTTTTAAAAGGGCACTAATTCATGAGGGCTCCCCCCTCATGACCTAATCACCTCCCACAGGCCCCACCTTCTAACACCATCACATTGGTGATGAGGTTTCAATATATGAGTTCAGGAGGGACACAAACATTTAGACCATAGCAATTAATATAATCTATGTTAAACAGTTAGAATATACCTGACTCATAGTTGATGTTCAATAGTTGATTAACTAGTACTGTTATTGATTAGTTGCAGGACTTCATCAGCCACTAAGTTACACCAAGTTACAAACTCTCTTCCCTTGTGAGTCAGCAAGTCCTACTTACATATTTACGTTTCTTTAATTGCAAGTAATAGATGTTTCTGATAGGAAATCATAATGTATAGATTTGGATTTTTTAAAAAGACAACAAAAGACACTCTTTCAGAGGGATCCAATGTGTTTCTATGGTGTCATATGCCATCTTGAAAATGAGTCACATGTGGCTGTATGACTGGGTTAGAACTCCCAAGCTGGGAGAGATCATGAAAAGACTTCTCGTTCCCTCGTTTTAAAACTGAGGAAGCTACCACCCAGGTAAGACAAAGCTGGGACTAGAACCTAGGTCTCTGACACCAGTCAAGCATTTCATTATGCTCACCTGCCTTCCAGGGTAGCAACTTTCACATACCCCTCTTGATTCTCATTCTTGTGTTTGCCTTTTAGTTCGATTTCACAGAAAGTCAAAACCAGCCAAACAACTTTCCCCTCATCCTCACAATTTTTGGTTGGTGTGAGTTAAATGAAAATGACTGCTGCATGAATTTCCTCCAAACCAAGTAAGATTCTAGATACTAAGTTCCTATTCTTCTGGCCTGGTTTCTTGGGTCCCCAAGCCCAGTGCAACTGCCCTACCTGCTCTTTATTCTGAGCAGCAGATGGCACTGTGCACAAGTCTGGAAAAATGCTTTCTGTACTCAGGGAAAAGCTGGGGGAAATGTGTTCATGTTTCTGCTAAACACTCCCTTCGTTTTATAGACGTTCCCAGCCTCCTCTTCCCGGGTCCGAGTGCTCCTGGTGAGTGTGAGCTGTGTGCTAACGCACAAGTAATTCTGTCTGTATGTGTGTCATTTGTGTGGTTCCAGACATGGTGGCATAGATGTCTGGTTCATCACTGAATTTGCTTCCTCTCCTCCCTGGGCACACAGCTGGACTACATGTCTCGGTTTCCAACAGAGTTACATTTGGCCATGTGGACAATTGGTGACCAATGAAAAGCAAGAGAAGGTGATGTGCACCATTTCTAGGCCTGGCCTATAAGAAACTGCCATGCTCTTTCCCCTCCACTAGCTGGATGTCTATGTCCGGGATGACCTTGAAGGTCATGGGTTGAAGATGGCAGAGTTGCCACTACCCTGGGTCCCTGAATGACTGCACAGAGCCAAGTACCCCCATTGACTTGGACCCACATCAGTTGTTACATGAGTAACAATTAAACTCTGTGTTAAGTCACTGAGAATTTGGGGTTTGCTGTTGGAGTAATAAGCCTACCCAAAATGACACAAAAATTAACTGATGAAACCCTAATGCCCCATGTGGTATTCCTGGGGGAGATGTTTCATGGTGTCTCATAGGAAGTATCCACATTTCTGCACAATAGGGATCTTTTTCTCCACATTAGACTTCAATCAGGAAGTGGTTGTTTCGTGTCAAAGGGAGTTTTAAAGGTCCCCCCACTCCAATCGTTTCTGCAAGCAAAGGACTTGATCTTCAGACTCAAAGGCAGCAGTTAGCAGGGAGAATGCAAATTAACTCAGGATAAAAACAGAGAGAGACTATCTCACGTGGTCAAGCTTGTTTGTGAGCAAAGCAGGTAGCTAGTAAGTTGGCAAGCATTTTGTAGCAAAGCAAATCCTTCAATAAAAACAAAGGTTCTGTAATCAGAGCTGTTCAGGGTGGGAAGACTGTCTTTGTGATTTCTCCCCTCCCTGTATACACGTTTTTCTTAAATTAGATGGTGGATTCTGTTTCCCTGCCCCTTGAATCCGGGCTGGCCGTTTGATTTGCTCTGCCCAACAGAATGCAGTGGAGGTGACGTAGTGCCACTTCTGGCCATGGGTAGCTTCTGCTGTCTTGGAACCCAGCCGCCACGCTGTGAGAAAGCCCTTTTAGACTGAGGAGGAAGAGAGGCCATGCTAGAGAGAGCTCAGAGGCCCCAGCCACAGGCCAGCACCACCTGCCTGTCATCTGAGTGACAACTTTGTGGATGTTCTGGACCCCTCTGAGCTCCCAATTGAATGCAGCTACATATGTGACCATAATCCACACCAAATCGAGCAGAAGAATTATTGACGTAAGATCAGCCACCCCTCAGAGTCATAAGAAATAGTAAACATGTAGCCACTACGTTTTGGGGTGGTTTATTCTGTGGCAATAGATAACTGAAGCACAGGATCAGTAAAAAATGCTAAGCAGGAGGCTGATGTCCCAGGGGTGTGGCAGAGGATAAGACATACTGGGGCAGAGAACAGAATCACTCAACAATAAGTGACTGAGTCCCCCTATGACTAAGTCCAGTAGGCCACGGGGACCCAGAGACCACCAAGATGCAATTCCTGTCTGCGTGGACCTTGTAGAAAATCAGAG
>NW_007730676.1:142273-143162 GCF_000696425.1 Galeopterus variegatus
CTGAAGCACAGGATCAGTAAAAAATGCTAAGCAGGAGGCTGATGTCCCAGGGGTGTGGCAGGGGATAAGACATACTGGGGCAGAGAACAGAATCACTCAACAATAAGTGACTGAGTCCCCCTATGACTAAGTCCAGTAGGCCATGGGGACCCAGAGACCACCAAGATGCAATTCCTGTCTGCGTGGACCTTGTAGAAAATCAGAGGAAGACAAATGAAAGCAAACAGCTCGTTACTGGAATTGCTACTGAGAAGGGAACAGCATATATGGAAGCGATCCATTTTTTAAAGCTTAAGCTGAGTTTATAAGATGAGTAGGATTTGATGAGTAGCTGCAGGGGATTGGAGGGGAGGGGCAAGAACATTCCAGGCAGGGGGAGATCTTGCACAAGGGCAGCAAGCAGAGAATGTGGTGATCGCAGGGAACCAAGTAGTTTGCAATAGCTGGGCAGAGAGTAGACAAACCACGTGAGGCGCACCTCCTGCAGAGTTCCCTTGATTTTAACATGGCTCACTGCCGCCTGGCTGTGCTCTGTGCCACATGGTGCCAGATGACACTGGGTGAGTTGTGTGACCTGCAACAGCTGCCCATCGGGCTTCCCAGGATCAGATAAGGCAGCTCTCATTTGGGGCTGAGCAATGTACAGATGTAGTGTCAGGTTCAGGTGTGTCAATGACAAATGAATCAAAAGTGCCCTGCAGGCTGACCAACATCCCTCACTGGAAGAAGCAGGAGTCTGTATGTTTGTATTGCCTCTGGTTTTTGTAAAAAGCATTAATTTTGGCTCTTTGTGCTTTTATTACATAAATCAATAGTCAAATGTTTCCATTTTCCTAATTTTAACCCTACAAGAACAAAAACTAAATCAAAAAATGTAACTCTACTTGCA
>NW_007730676.1:143444-144336 GCF_000696425.1 Galeopterus variegatus
TTTTCCTAATTTTAACCCTACAAGAACAAAAACTAAATCAAAAAATGTAACTCTACTTGCACTCCTTTCAGAGAAAGAAAAATGAATTCTATCATTCTTTTGAGGTTGGAGGGGAAAAATCCTTTCCCCTGACCCCACCTTCTGTTTTTCTGGGGATCAGGAATATCCAAAATTGGGTAAGAAGATCTACTGGGGGGCAGGAAAAAAAACACTGGAACTTATATTTGTGTGTGTCTGTTTTAATAGTGGTAAGAACCCTTAACATGAAATCTACCCTCAATAAAATTTTAAGTGCACTATGCAGTATTGTTAACTATAATCCCAATGTTGTACAGCAGATCTCTTTGTGTTAGTTTTAAAATCTAAGCCACACTTAATATAGCATCAATACATGTGAATAAGTTATAAATAAACACATGTACTTGGATGGTACCTGATCAAATCAGGTAAGCAATCAACAAAGCTTGGAGAATATACTGCCATCGTAGTCCCACCTTTCAGGCTCCTCCTGAAGTCCCATAAGAGGGACCCTCCCATCTCACCCTTAGGTGAACAGCTATATACACACCTTCCAGAGGAGGAACTCAGGGAAATGTCCCCTTTGTCTCACTGCAGCAGCGTGATCTTTGGCTGCAGTCCAATTGCTTTGTTGTGTCCAGGCAGAACTGTTTAGTCGCAAGTCTGGTCCCTTTACTGTTTCTCCCTTCTGGCGGATTCATCATGACACTTTCACTGTCCTCTGTGCCCCTTCCCTTCACCTCTGGGTCTGGGGCACTGATTCTAACCTGTCCCAGGTACAATACCTCCTGCACTCCTGCTTTCTCTAGTCTGCTTCCCCTTACCCCATCCTTGCCCCATGAAGCAGCCTTGGTAATATGTAAAGATCATCTTT
>NW_007730676.1:145141-148322 GCF_000696425.1 Galeopterus variegatus
TTTCTATTGGTTGTACATGACATATACATGTGGGATTGTTACTAGGTTACATACTACATGCAGGGATCTAGGGTAAGGATTACAGGAAGCATTCTAAGTTATTTTATTACTTCTGGTGCCAGCCAGTCTGCTTTTAAGCAAAAATTGTCTTATGACAAGGTTTTCTAGGACATGAGACATGACTGCTGACTCATCCAGATTTCCCAAGACACTATAATTTAGCTGACCTGGTCAGAGCAGATTTTTTTTAGTTATCACAGTATTATCCTGATTTTGAAGAAACAGTAATAATACGATCATAATAACAGTAATGACAGCTGCCATTCATATGCCTGCTGGGTGCCCTGTACTTCACAGAATAACCTCCAGTGCACACACCACTTTGTAGGGTGGGTGCCACTTTAGGGACACTCACTGAAACTGAGAGTTAAAGCCCAATATCTGAGCTGGGATTAGCACACAAATGGCCTGCCTGCCACCAAAGGCTGAGTCTTTCTGCCACACCCCATTGCTTTCCTTACAGCCACGGCAGGGCCTGGGGTGGTGGGTATCAGCTTATGTCGATGCCAAGCCAGCACTGGAATGGCCTTGCTGGATGAGAGGTAATCCTTTTTCCTCCCCAGGGCAAACAATAAAATACAATTGAATAACTTAAGTTGGTTGGCAACACTTGAGGCTCATTTGGGGCAGAATCAGAATAATAACTCAAAGGAATCCCAAGGTCTAGAGTTTTGTCTAATCCACTGATTACTATCATCCCTGCTCCCCAAGCCCTCATACAGATAGGGCTTACATAAGCATTTAGACACCAACACCCCACCTCCCACAGTTGGAGTTCCTGCAGTCTGACAGCTTCACAACCTAACAAGGGAGAAGGTGTGCCTTCCCTCTGTCGTGCAGAAATAAGACTTCCATCAGCACAGACTCACAGGCTGAACGTGGAACCCCCCCCATCTGCACCTGTGGCCGTGACAAAGCACCCTTCCCTCCACCCCGCTTCACACCCAGGTTAACACCTGGGCTGATCTCACTTCTCACTTTTCAGAGTTACAGATGCTTCTCCAGCAGAATCAAAATGACAGATTTATGCAACGCTGTGGGTTTGGATCAGAAAGTGCCTTGAGCGACACTTAATTCTTTGCTTCTCCCCACCCTTAGCTACTTCTTGGAAGAGCTGTTGGAGAAAAAAACATCGTTTATTTTTCTTAGGAAATTGGCAGAAGCATACTAAGAAAATCAGCTACAGCTGTTTTTTTACACCTGGGATAAATTTTTAATCAGAACTGAATGCACCAGCCCTCCGAAAGGGCTGGTCTATAGCACTGAGGTGTTGTCTATCCCAGGGCACTCCTGGGGCAGCTCTCTCTGTGACCTGGAGTGCGAAGGGCTTATTTTAGTCACATTTCAGCTGCCAAACTCCTTTTCAAACTGTTAAGTAGAGCATTTGATTTCTGCTGCCTTTGTTTTCCCATAAAAAGGGATATTAAAAAAAGAATTCTCTAAGAAATCTCAAGTTGTTTTAAAATAAAAAATGAGTTTTGATTCTTTATCTCGTTTCTTCCAACTGTTTTTTGTTTTGCCATCCATGGTTTGTGGAGGCTCATTCATTAGTTATTTCTCAACCTCACAGCTGAGAACAGATGTTTCCAAAGAGCAAACAGATTCCGGCTGAGGCAGAACCAATAACCCACGTGGTTGGCCTTTGTCTCCATCCAATTCACTTGTTCTGAATAAGTGAATAGAGTTAATATACAGGCAAAAATGCTTCATGGTTCTGGAATTCCAAGAAAAAAGGTGCTCTAGAGGCTTTCCCTCCAATCTTTTTCATCCAGCAGGTATTGACTGATTTGTTTGAATTTTGAGCTCCAGTCATGGATGCAGAGTCTAACTGGATCTCCACGTTAGCCAAAATGAAAATATTCATAACTCATGCATAGACTATTGGCTAATTTCTAACGTGTAGTCTTCCTGATGAACAAAAGGAAAGAAAATCATGGGCTTATTTTTGTGTATCTTCAGTGATTAGAGAGATCAGATTCCTAAGATGTCCTAACCACGTTCCTTGTTCCTCATTCCTGTGCAATAAACAACTTAGGCCTTTCTTTCCCACTGTGACACTTGACATTTGTATGTTCATCTTTGTCATTATTATATAGCCAACTGTTTATGACTTGCAATGAAAAATGGAAAATTCAAACCAGGTGATTAAAAAAATCCATGTGATTCTAGGTATAATGAAAGACAGGTGTATACTCAGACACAATCTCTCACACATACATGCACACATACTAGTCACTCATATATATATGAGTTTTTACTTTACTGTGCATTTAATTATAATCCCCTCTTGGCTGGGTCCATACTGTCAATGACCAGGGGACCCATAAGGATAGATAGGAAAGCACCGAGTTGACCATCTACTTGCGGCTATTTGAGAGTTGACCATGATGCTTAGGAAGCATCTTGAAGTTCATGGCTGCAGTGGACGCTCCCAAAGTCAGTACCACAGAAGCTTTCCTGTTACACTAGAGCCTCCATCTAGAAATGGAAGTCATCAATAGGAAAGCTAGAGCAGAAAGTAGTGTTTTCTGGAAAGCTAGAGCAGAAGGTAGTGTTTTCCGAGCAGGCAACAACGCCATGGAGCGAAGAGCAAGGAGAAAAACCAGTCTCGGGCCTTAGTCCCTCTGGAGAGTTTTAGAGAGGCCCTCAGCTACCATGAATAGCCCAGGTCTCATAGGCAAGGTACCGGAGATTCGGCTTAGAGCTCTCAGGACCCAACCAGGCTCCAGAGCAGATTACTGATGACCCTTTGTGCCTAACTAGATATTCTTTGAGGGGGAAATGATCATGAAGGGGGTGGGAGAATCAGTTAGTTTGGGAAATGTTGTATTAAGCAAAATTAATCAGGTTTCTTTAGCCTTTAATATGCAGGTTTAATGGTAAATCTCTAAGAATGGGAAATAATAGGAAGCTTTTCCCAAACTTTTTTGACCTGAGAATCCCTTTTCACTGGAAATCTCTAGCATTTCAAAGGGCACTATGATCCCCAAATCCCAGTTTGGAGAATGCCAGTTGGAGACATCAGGGAAATTCCAGCTATCCAGTCACCCAGCGCCACTCAGACTCAGACCACACCTGTATTAGTCCATTTATGTTGCTTATAACAAAATACCTGAAACTG
>NW_007730676.1:148699-155923 GCF_000696425.1 Galeopterus variegatus
TTTTGACCTGAGAATCCCTTTTCACTGGAAATCTCTAGCATTTCAAAGGGCACTATGATCCCCAAATCCCAGTTTGGAGAATGCCAGTTGGAGACATCAGGGAAATTCCAGCTATCCAGTCACCCAGCGCCACTCAGACTCAGACCACACCTGTATTAGTCCATTTATGTTGCTTATAACAAAATACCTGAAACTGGGTGATTTATAAAGAAAATGAGATTTATTGCTTACGGTTTCAGAGGCTGGGAAGTCCAAAGTCCAGAGAACCCATTTGGGGAAGACCTTGTTGGTGGTGACAGTGACCCAGGGGTCTCACATGGCAGAAGATGGCAGAGAAGAGAGAGAGCAAACTTCTCATGTGCTCTTCTTTCAAAGGCCTCAGAACCACGCCCTTTACCACCATTATTAATCCATTCACTGCATCATGGTTCTACAATCTATTCACCTCCTCAAGGCCCCACATTTCAATTACCATAATAGGATTTCCCACCCTCAGCAGTTACGGTGGGGATTAAGCTTCTAATATATGGACTTTGGGGACACAATTCAATCAATCCACAGCACCAGCCTAGTGGAGACATTCCAAGCCAGTGGGCTTCAGATTTGGGTACCTGGAGTCTTTCTAAGAGTACACAGGTACATGGATTTTTTTTTTTTTTTTAATTCTAGGTCCACAGCTTCCATGTGCACTCTCCTAAAATTGTTCTGCTGAGAAATGAAAGGCAGGGAGCCTTGTAGCTGAACTGAGCCTCTCCTTTCTGATGTCCCCTTTTGTGAAAGCCACTTCATAAACACAAGACGTACCTCTCACTCTTTCTTATTTTACTAGGGTGCATCGCCCCAGAGTGGGCAGATCTCTGCAATGCCAGATAAAATGCTCTTATTTTTGTTTTTTTTTTGAGAAAGTGAATAATTCTATTGACTAATAAATCTTTTTTTGCAACTCATCTGGCTTCTAATTCTTCACTTTCATGAAAATTGAGGAAAGACCTAATTGAGTTGTCAGAGAATTAGATAGTCAAATAATTTTGATGATAGATCACCATATCAAAAAAAGAACTTGAATAATTGACATTACTATTATTAAATTCCTTCCATTCTCATCTACTTATTTGTATGAAAAAGGTTTCAAGGAGCATATAATAACAGCAACAATGATAGTAAAATAGGAATAAGGTTGATGAGGAACCCTGTCTATTTTGGTAAGAAGTCTGATGAAGAATAGTTTTTCCCACAAAGTCCTACATTTTATGCTTAAGAATTATTTCTAGAAATTATAATATATTTGTGTTGTTTTGATAAATTGCATGCTAATAGTACCTATAATGATAATTCAGTCTAGAAATATTTCTTTGATACCTACAGCCAGGGTCACAGAAATCTTTAAAAATTAATTTCAATTTACATGCACATTTTTGTTGCAGGTAATTATTACGGGTGAGCAGTAAGAATTTCAGGCATAAAATATATCACATTAACATAAAATTATGTAGGGAAATGTGGAATGAAAATACAAGTTTAAGGAGTAAATAGAGTAATTTTTTTGCCTATTAAAGATGAGCTCGTTTGCATATATTTTAAATGAATTATATTTGCTATCAAATTGCTATGGCATTTAGATTCCATAGGAAATATTTTAAAAAGTCATATAAGAGTTTTACTTTTTAATGTTCAATATTTCCAATTTGCCAGAAGTTATATTCTTTGCAACTGTGTAAACTTATGAAGAAATATTTTAGATGTTAACTTAAAAGGGTGTGAGGAGCCATATAGTTTTCAAAAATTATTCTAAGGGGTAACCCAGCAAGAAGAAATCTCTACATCCAGCCGCGCCTAAGAATGAAAAAGTAGGGATTCAGAGATGGCAACATTTGGCCTAAATCAGGCTTTGAGCTATTCCTTGATAACTAATCTCATTGACATGGCCCTGGGGCCACCTAATGAAAACTGTTCCAGAGAGGTGGGGGTCCCCTGCCCCATGCTCCCCGCTTCATTCTTGCCTAAAATCCCAGAAAGCCTCAGACAGCAGAAAGCCCAAAGTCAGTCCCAGTTCCTAACCCTAGTCTACCCACCAACCTCCCAATAGTTACCAATAATTTGCAGGAAGGCAGTTTTTATAGTGCTTCTCTCTACATAATATCTTTTCACTCCTTATCATAACCTGCTGTGACAGATGGAGAAACTGAAGCTCAGAGGATTTAAGTGATTTGCCTGGGATTATACAGCAAGAGATGGCAGAGTTAATATGTAGATCCAGGTCATCAGTCTTCAAACTCTGTGTTTTTTCCACAACATCTCATTGCTCATGGAGGGTCCATTTTAGTCCAAGGCCAAAGTGAACCAAAGGGATCTCCAGAATCTGGGTGGCCCACTCAGCACCCTCTGTGAGCCCACCCTCTGGGGATGGGGGTGGGTGTTCCCAGGCTCCTTGTCTGACAGCTGGGCCACTCTCTGAGATCTTCTTTGAAGATTCTGTGCTAGACATTTGGAACAGACTGACAGACAGCAAGGACAAAATCTACACATACGGATACTTAATGAGGAACAAGATATCATGATGTGGCGCCAAGACAAGATGAACATAAATAAACATTCACATAAAAATGTGCAAGATTTGCCATGAGGGGTGTTTTAATCTGTATAGTTGTACCAGAAATAAGACTTGGTCGGATGTCAAATTACTAGTCATTTAGCTTTAGTTTTTATTTCTAATTGAAGATGAAGACTTGTAGGAACCAAGATTAGTACTAAGTCTGTTTCAGCTTATCTCAAAGAGCCAAAACAAGTCGATACTACTGCTGAATAAGTTGGCTTGTACTATACTTTGTGCATACTTTTTAAAAACTTCTGAGAACATATTTTTTTAGTGCTTTCACTAGAAAGGCTCCTAGACATACTCATACATATTGGAAAAATAATTACTTGGTCTTTGGGGCTTGGCTTTTTTGTTCCTCATTGTGAGGTATATCATTTGAAGCTGAGCCCTCGAGAACATTATGAAGTCAATTGGGATTTCTAAAAAGGACTGATTCTCTAGGTCTTATTTTATTTTATTTTTTTGTCTTTTTGGTGACCAGCCGCACCGCGCTCACTGGAGCACCGGCCATCCCTATATAGGATCCGAACCCGCGGCGGGAGCGCTGCTGCGCTCCCAGCGCCGCACTCTCCCGAGTGCACCACGGGGTCGGCCCCTCTAGGTCTTAAAGGAGTAAATCTGCAGGTAAGATACTTAGTAAAAAATTGTAGTTCACTTACTGCGTACAGGAAATAATTTACTAAAGAAAGGACTATAGCATTGTACACAGTACAAGGTCACCCTCAAAGGTTACCTGAAAGTTTAGGCATGCAGATGGCCAGGAGTTTAGCAACCTGAAACTTATCTTACATGTCCTCATTGGTTGGCTCCACTGTTTACTTCTGAGTACAACTCACATTGCTGATTAGTCAGCTCCATTTACAGTTAGGATTTTTATGACAGGTATCAGATGATTAATTTTGTTGGGTGTTTTCATGACATAATGGTTATATAATAAAATATTCTCTTGAGATGCTAATGAAGTATTTAGTGGTAAAATGACTTGGATTTGCTCACAGGTTTAACCAACTTAAACAAATATGGCAAAATGTTGATGGTTACTGAAGCCGGATAATTGGTATCTTGGGGTTTGTTGTACTCTATTTTGGGGAATGTTTGGAAATTGCTATTTAAAGATAAATATAGAAGAAAATTAAATATTTTAATTTTAAAAATATGGGTATTAGTTATGTGATAAAGGTACTCAAAATACATAAAGACATTACTTTGTCTAGCTTAGAGAGAGCATAGCTTTCTAGAAGTTGTCTGATTTAAACTCTTTGGGAGAGAGATTTCTATTTGTACAGTTTAGTATGGTTTACCTGAAGTTTAAAAGCTATATATTTTATAGACTTTTTTTTGTTGTTGAGGTTTTTGGAAAAACTGTTAAATTCAGTGATGTCAACAGTTTAAAAGAGATAGTGCAGGATTAATGACAACGCCGGTCACCCCCAAGGCAATATTCCTTCCATATTCTCCTTTTTCTTACTATTTTATGCTGGTGGACAGCTGCTGCTTTGTTGTATATAAGACACTTCAACTCCTCTCTCCTTCTCTCCCCATTGGAGAAGGCTTTGTTTGCTGGTGTGTCTATTGAAGTCCATTTTCTGAAATGTCTTCCCAAATCATGTCAATTCTAGGGCAGTTTAAGTGAAGAAACCATGAATGGTGACCATAAGACTTAGACATTCTTGATAGTTTTAAAAATGCCTTGGGATACTATGGTTCTTTCCTTAACATGAATCAAACATGCAGGTTAAGTAAACATGATACAGTTCCTTGCCTTTAACTGGTTCACAGGTTTAAACAAAAAGACAGTGTGGAACCATGAAAGTTGAAAATTTTCTGAAAGGGTCACGTAGGGTAAGAGACCTGGCAAAGTGTTCTCAACGAATGTTGTCATTCATTCTAGAACCAAGTTGAGACTTATTTTCTTTATGAGATAGATTTCATTTCTTTTCTTTTCTCTTCTTTTTTTTTTTTGTCTCTAATATCTATTGTTTAACTGCTGAACTACAAGACACATCATTGCAGTCATGCCAAAAAGCGAGAATTTCTTTGTATAGTTTTCAGGAAGTTAGCAGAAAAAATAGTATAAGACATGCTAGAGCAAAAACAGGAGGAAAATGCACTGAAGCTATGAAGAGGCCACTTCCACCTGAAAGTCTGTGACTGTAAGATTGTCCCCAGCAATGGAGAGAGAAAGGGTGCTCTCTCTAGTTGGGCATCCTGAAATGACACCAGGACTGGGGTTTACAGCAATTTCCTCCAGTTCTGTTTTTAACCCAAATGGACAAAATGAAACAGATTCCTGAAGCAGTGACAGAACAGCTTTCCTCACAATCCCAAAGTGATCCTGGGACTTGGAGGTGGAATCCATGGAGGAGGCAGTGGAATCGGCAAGGACACAACAGGTGCACAGGGCAGAGGCTGGTGTCCAGTCCGTCTCCTCTTCACCCAACCTCACACCTGCACATGCTGTCTAGTTGTGGAATGGGCTACTCTAGATCAGAGGGAAATTTTATACACTGTTAGGTCATTCATTGATCCAGTAAATATCTGTTGGGAGCTGACAATATGGTTGTCATTTAGTAGGGGCTACGGTATGGTAGGGACAGAGACACTATGCTTCTCATCCTGTGTCGTTTACTGTCCAGTAATGTCTGAAATAATTCCTTATAGTCATGCCAAAAAGCGAGAATTTCTTTGTATAGTTTTCAGGAAGTTAGCAGAAAAAATAGTATAAGACATGCTAGAGCAAAAACAGGAGGAAAATGCACTGAAGCTATGAAGAGGCCACTTCCACCTGAAAGTCTGTGACTGTAAGATTGTCCCCAGCAATGGAGAGAGAAAGGGTGCTCTCTCTAGTTGGGCATCCTGAAATGACACCAGGACTGGGGTTTACAGCAATTTCCTCCAGTTCTGTTTTTAACCCAAATGGACAAAATGAAACAGATTCCTGAAGCAGTGACAGAACAGCTTTCCTCACAATCCCAAAGTGATCCTGGGACTTGGAGGTGGAATCCATGGAGGAGGCAGTGGAATCGGCAAGGACACAACAGGTGCACAGGGCAGAGGCTGGTGTCCAGTCCGTCTCCTCTTCACCCAACCTCACACCTGCACATGCTGTCTAGTTGTGGAATGGGCTACTCTAGATCAGAGGGAAATTTTATACACTGTTAGGTCATTCATTGATCCAGTAAATATCTGTTGGGAGCTGACAATATGGTTGTCATTTAGTAGGGGCTACGGTATGGTAGGGACAGAGACACTATGCTTCTCATCCTGTGTCGTTTACTGTCCAGTAATGTCTGAAATAATTCCTTATTTTTCAAGAGGCAGAACCTTGGTTTTGGTGGATTTGACTATTAGAAAGAGAGATGGTGCCCTTTGAACTGGCCACTGCAGTCCTATTTCCTAAGAATGTATATTTATATGCCACCAATTCATTCTCCGAGGACTCCAACCCAAATGGGATATTTAGTGTACGGGGCAGGGGATTAGCAATAGTTTACAAATTCACTCCAATACTGCTTTTTTTTTTTTTTTACTGGTGAAACAGGACAATCCACTTCAATCCCTAGGTTTTTGGTTCTGCCCTGTCTTCTGTGGGCTCTCCGTGAACTGAGAATTGAATAATTCTCACATGAGGAAAAATGAACTTGAAATCCCAACGAGGTTGTTCAGTTCTCTGGGTGGGCTGGTTCACTCGTGTTCTAAGTTCTGTTCTGAGTTATGCCACTGACTTTTTGACATTGTGACAGTGCATATTGTGTCAGCCTGGCCACTATAAACCAAAGTGTCCTAGTCAAACATGTGATAAACATTCTACTGTGGAATAATAACATCCTCCAAGATGAGCCTTCTCTATCATTAATTGAGAAGGTAGAACATGGGGTTTATATTTCTGGCTCCAGCATTTACTATGTGTGACCATGAGAACTTAGGCAAGTTAATATAACCTCTCTGAACTATTGCTTTAGTTCCTACCTATAAAATGGGGCCAATAAAAGTCACCTTGTAAGACTGGAGTAATTAAATGTGCTAAGGTGCAGAGAGTACTGAATAGATTGTTGATATGTAATATGGATATGAGGCTGCTGCTCAGTGAATGATAGCTATTAATGAATTAGTGATTAGAGTCTGATTAGGGTCTAATTATTGTCTTAGTGCAGTGAGAAGTCAGAGAGAAAGGGACAAAGGGGAAGTCTTTATATTATTATGAGATGTGCAGAAATTCCTAAGTCATGACAAATAGGAACTATTTCTGAAGGAAGTACTTGGATCTCTTTCTTATTAGATTCTTTAAAATAAGGTGGCATTTGTTCGTTAAAAGAATTCAGTGTCGGGGCCGGCCCGGTGGCGCACTGCGATAGTGCGACGCTTGGGAAGTGTGGCGGCGCTCCCGCTGAGGGTTCGGATCCCACATACAGACCGGTTCCCGCTCACTGGCTGAGCGAGGTGCGGGAGCAGCACCGAGGGTTGCGATCCCGTTGCTGGTCCCGGCCCGGTGCGGGGGCGACACTGAGGGTTGCGATCCATTGCTGGACACGGAAAAAGACAAAAAAAAAAAAAAAAAAAAAAAAAAAAATTCAGTGAAAAGGGATTCCCCCCCGGGGGGGGCCTGGGGGTTGGGGAATTTTTTTTTT
>NW_007730676.1:156061-161124 GCF_000696425.1 Galeopterus variegatus
AAAAAAAAAAAAAAAAAAAAAAAAAAAAAAAAAAAAGAATTCAGTGTAAAGGGATTGCCCCCTGAGGTGTGCCTTGGGTTCTGGGAATTGTATGTTAGCAGAGAAATTACTGTTGAGATTCCTCCACTACCTATACACTGACCCTTCTCATAAGCTCATCCCTAATAACACCCCCACCTTCCTGCTTGCTGATAGACCAACTCCCCATCCTTCAGCAGCTTTGTTTTCAAGTTCGCAGAAGCAGAGCTAATACTAAAGCAGCATTTACAGGTCCTTTACAAATTACCCAGATTGCCATGGGAACTAAAAGCAAAAATGACAGAACCTCAAGGGGGGCATATCCTTTGCTTAATTGTTTATGAGAGAAGATACGTGAAAGGAAAGGAAATTCCAGGTCTGGTAAAATGATAGATGTGTTCAGGAGGAGGAAATGAAAGAATAGGTAACAGCACCCTGGGGAGGCACCAAACAGCACAGCTGAAGTCACTGGCTCTGCGCAAGCATTTTGATTAGAGAGTTTCACTTCCATGGATTTACTTACCTCTCAGATGCATGCTGGACTGGGGGAAAAAAGCTTATGGTACATTCACTGTTAGAAGATTAAACTGAGAGTGTCAGGGGAGAAAAACAAAATGGTTAGCATATATGCTTCTTGGCTAGATTTTAAATCCCCTTTTAAAAAATCACCTCTAGTTTCATTGAGGATTAGGTAAGACTGTAGAGTGTTTCGTAAGTTTTAGTGAATTCAGTCACTTCTGGTTTTTTCTATTGCTCTGAGAAAAAGACACATCTCAGGTACTCAATGCTAAGTGTAGACCACACAGCATTATAAAACACAAAAGTATTCTTACTCATTAAACTTTCATTTAAAGCTTAAACATGTAGCAGAGAACAAAATTAAATCTATATTTTAAAATGACACCTTTGTTCAAAATGTTCTGTGTAAAGACTATAGGCCTTTTAGAATTAATTTCTGTAGAACTCTCCTGCTAAACAGTTTGTAAAAGCTATAGGTTATTAAGGTATGATAAGGGAAGTAGGACAGGGTGTAATTTCAAGCCACACTTAATTATCAGTGCCTAGTTATAAAGCTGGTGGGTAGGTGACCGTTTAATTCTTCTTAAAAAAGATTCCCATCAGGATGAGAGATGATGTTTGGTGTTATAATGATCGTGTTATTTCCAGGAACCAACAATACCCAAATTCTATTCTGTGACTCACTCCTCCTCTGCAAAGTGTTCTTGACCTGAGACTGAAACTCAATGCGCAAGAGCTAAATGGAAAACAAAATACAGGACATCTTTATATCTGAGGGCAATTGATGCTAGAAAAAGACCACTGAAGTGGAATCCATTTAAAGTGGGGACCAAAATGTCATAGTAGACAACATAAAACAGGTTTGATAGGTACTTTTTAAAAAAAATAAACATTTATAAAAAATGAGTTTATTTTGTCTTATAATTAACAAAATGATTTTATAATAACAATTGTGCCCTAAATCATTTGTTCAACCAAAAATCAATCAAGTATTGATTGGAAGGATGTGATAGACTATGAGTTTGGTGGTCCTCAATGAACCATGCTCCTTGGTATTTGCACCCTTATGAGTCACCTCACACATTGACTCTGGGCTTGGCCATGTGACAGCTTTGGCCAATGAAGCATTATTAAGAGTGATGCAAGTGCAGGCTTGATAAGTTCTTGCACACTGAGGCTTGTCTTTTTGGAATGCTTCTTCTTGGAACCCATCCACATGTTATGAGAAAGCCCAAGCAACCACGTGAAGAAACCCATAGGAAGGAGAACTGAGGCCCCCTAGCCAACTGCAGTGACCTTCCTGCCAGCAGCCAGCACCAATTTCCAGCCATGTATGTGAGGTCATTTTAGACCTTCTAGACATCCCAACTCCTACTCAACAGCATGTGAAGCACAATAACCTCCTGGCCCATCTGCGGAGTTGTAAGAAGTAATAATAAATTGTTATAAACCATTAAACTTGGGGATGGTTTGTTATGCAGCAATAGATAACTAAAACAGAAACTGTTGCCTGAAAGTGAGGTCCTGCTGTAACATGTGGCATTGGCTTTGAATCTGGCAGAAGAAATGGAGAAATTTGGAGGAATGGAAAAGAGACTGTTAGCGGGGGCTGAAAGGGCAATGAGAAAATTTCTACTGGAAGCTAGAAAAAAGAGAACTCAAGTTATGTATTGGCAGAACAATGAGCAAAACCGTAGCCTGTGGGAACACAGGAAAATAGAAAGAGTATCTAATGAACTTGTGGATCTGGCTAAGGAGATTTCCAGGCAGAATGTTGAAAGTACCATCTGGCTTCTTTTTAGCTGCCTATTATAAAGTACAGGAGGAGCAGGCTGAGCTAAAGGAGGAACTGTTCAGATTTCAAGCAGAATTTAGAAGAACTAAAAAGGAGCTAGAATTTGCTGGATTTGATAATAAAATTGTTTTTTATTCCCAGTCTTTCCAAGAAAAAGTTTCTCAAACTTTTCTTGGTTTAGAGATGAAATCCAGAGTGCTGGCAGTAAAATATAGCCTCAGGGTCATGATCTCTATTAAGACCTCAGAAATATTTAAGGAGTATCTCAAAGACCTTCTTATCTAGACAAAAGACTCTAAAAATCTTAAGGTGCCCCCCATAACACCCTGATTTGTAGTCCCAGACAGAAAGAAGACTGACTTGAAGATATCAGATGGTTTTTTCGAATGGAGTGGATTATAGTTTGATACATAGAAAACTACAAAATTTTTAGTGAAATTATATCAGCCTAGACTAAAGAACAGAGATAGCTCAAACTGAAAAGATACCTCCAGACCTCCAAATTGCTATGGGAAGGAAGCAAGCCAAGGAAGAAATTCAGCTAGAAATCTGCATCATTTATCTTAGAAAGGAAGGATGCCTCAGAGAACAGAGCCTAATGCACAGAGGGCAGAGGTAAGAGCCATGGAGAATCACTTCCACGGAGCATAACTGGGCCATAATCAAGAAACTGACTCTATGTGCCTGGCTGTATTTTAAAGTTATTATGGACTAGTAATGCCTTGGGCCTCCCGTTTTTGACCTTTTTGAGTGGGAACGTCTATTGCAATTTTCCTATCTTTGCCTTTTCATTGTATGTTGGGTGTGTGAGTGCCAGAAAACTTGTCTCTTTAGTTCACGTGTCTTCAGATCAAGAGGCACTGCACCCAAAAGACCTCTTCTGCACCTGCACCTTATTTGGATGATGAGATTCTATACCTGATGCCATAATAAAAAGAGATCTTGAGAGCCTTGGAGGGGGTAAGTGTATTTTATATGTGGAAAGGATAGGATTCATTAGAGGCCAGAGAGTCCTCTGTGGTAGGCTGTATTTTGGTGGCACTCAATGAACCTCACCTCCAGGTATTCAGACCTTTGTGTAGTTCTCTCCCTGATCAACTCTCAGCTTTGTCATATGACTAGGTTTGGACAATGTGACTTTAGCAAGAGTGTTGTGGCTGGAGACCTGATAAGTACTCACGCATTGGGACTTGTTCTCTTGGAACAGTCTTTCTTGTAACCAAGCCACTAATCGATGAGGAAGCCCAAGCAATCATGAAGGAGAACTGAGGCCCCAGAAAACACTTCTGGCTAAGTTCCCAGTCAATGGCCAGCATCAACGTTCAGCCGTGTGAATGAAACCATTTGGACCATTTTGTCATTCCAGCACCCCAGCCAACAACAAGTTAAGCAGAAAAACTACAGGATCAGCCAACAGAATTGTGAAAAATATTACAGTTATTGTTTTAAATCATTAAATGTATGGGTGCTTTGTGTGAATGAAACCATTTGGACCATTTTGTCATTCCAGCACCCCAGCCAACAACAAGTTAAGCAGAAAAACTACAGGATCAACCAACAGAATTGTGAAAAATATTACAGTTATTGTTTTAAATCATTAAATGTATGGGTGCTTTGTTATGCACCAATAGATATGCCAAATAGGAGGCTAATAATTTTTAGATAAAATTGTATTATAGTAGGATAAAATATTTTTTAGTTCACATTTGACTTTTGCCATTCAGTCACAAAAAGGACTGTTTTTTGCAAAAAGTATTTAAGGATTTTATTTAATTTTTCCCAAGTGCCTTGTCAACTCTTTTTTTATTTGAGTCTCTTTCTTTTTAAGTACCATTCATGTCATCATCTTTGTTAATTTTCTCTTTAATTGTTAAGCAGTCAAATTGTGCTATATGCTCATTTATTAATGGCTTGACATATATTTTAAGCAGTTCTGCAACATTAATTTCATCAACTTTATAAAATCCTGCATCTTTGCAAGATTTACAATTTCTTTCCGCAGTAGGCTTCTACTGTACTTGAATTCATGACCTGCTACAACATGGGTGAGATAGATACTAATGTCTTGAAAAGAAGAATGTGTGGTTGGGAAGTAATTTTATTAGTGATCAGTTGATTAATAAATAGCTTTGCTTCATGATGACGTTGCCTTTCTTAAACAACTCAGATTATGGATGCTCAGAGTGAGGGGCCCCCTGTACTTTTCCATTTATCACCGAGCAGGCCCTAGTACCAGCTGAGGCTGGGCTTTCTGGTAAAAGCTGAGTTAAAGCATGTGATTTAGGTTCATGGTCTAAGAGAGACTTCTTACTCTCAACCCTCAATCTAAATCTTTTGGAGGTTTGTTCAGCAGTAAAACTGCTTATTCGATTTAAATATTCTCCCACCGTGTATCTAATTTGAGTGTATATTTTAAGCAGTTCTGCAACATTAATTTCATCAACTTTATAAAATCCTGCATCTTTGCAAGATTTACAATTTCTTTCCACAGTAGGCTTCTACTGTACTTGAATTCATGACCTGCTACAACATGGGTGAGATAGATACTAATGTCTTGAGAAGAAGAATGTGTGGTTGGGAAGTAATTTTATTAGTGATCAGTTGATTAATAAATAGCTTTGCTTTATGATGACGTTGCCTTTCTTAAACAACTCAGATTATGGATGCTCAGAGTGAGGGGCCCCCCGTACTTTTCCATTTATCACCGAGCAGGCCCTAGTACCAGCTGAGG
>NW_007730676.1:162078-164029 GCF_000696425.1 Galeopterus variegatus
GTCTGTATGTGGGATCCGAACCCTCGGGCGGGAGCGCCGCCGCGCTTCCCAAGCGGCGCACTTATCCAGTGCACCACCGGGCCGGCCCAGAGAATGGTGCATTTTTATGAGGTGCTTGTCAACCCCAAACCTGGCTCGTTCTTTTTCTGAAATGCAGATACTTACAATGGCCAAAAACGATGATGTCTATCAAGAGTCCGGTGCCCTTGTCTTCGTTCTCTACTGACAGGACAGAATTGTCAAGGACTCAGCACTGGCAGGGTCACTTAGGCTAGTCTCCAAACTGGATAAATTTAAAACTGTTAGAGACAATGGTTACATGTGTAAAACCACCTCCGGATAACGGACTGTGCATTAATGAGCAAGGGAGGAAAACTGCATGTTTTGTCTTAGTCATCCCATCACATTCCTTTTATAGGACACAACCCCAATGGAGTTTTAGCCTACAAAGTTATCTTTCAGGAAGGGAGCTGCATTTGGGAGCCAGGGGACCCCAGGCAGGGAGTCCTAACCCCAAACTCCATTCCCAGCACTCCCAACTGCCTGCAGTTATGTGACCCAGGGCCAGGCATTCGACCTCTGGGACTCCAGCTTCTTTGTCAGTGAAATAACACTGGCTTCCTGCCTCCCAAGGATACCAGAAGGAAGAACGAGTTAACATTTACATTGCACGTTGGGAGGCTCTAAGAAAAGCCCCGCATGACTAGGAAACATAATATAATAGCAAGAATGTCTTGTATTTTTGAGTTGTTCATCTCTGTTTAGGCGTTCTGGGCCCATTCTCTAAATACAGTGTTCAAATTGCAGGCAAATGTAAAAGAGAGTTCTGAACTTAACTCAGGTAGGATAACTGAATCATAATTGCTATGGTTTTTGTTGTTTATTCATTTGTTTACTGTGGGGGGAGGGGAACTTTGGGGAAAGTAACTCAGTTGCTGCTAGAAGTATCTGACTGTGCATTGTGTTTAGATGACAGCAGATACGCTGTCCTATGGAAGCACAGCAGGAGACATAGATGCGCAGCCTGAATTCAGAGTTCATCAGGATGGTAAGCTCCTGGAGGGTCGGAGTCACGTCTTATGTGTCTTTATATCTCCAGTATCCTCTCAGAGCCTGGGATACAGCTGCTACAGAGTCTGGGTTTATTGAATGAGTGGACTGACCAGGATCTGAATCGCAGATTCATTCTTCACCAGCTATGTGCCTTTCCCTTCATTGTAAACAGGCGGTAAAAACATCACCTTTGCAGGGGTGTCGTGAGGGTTACATGAGTGACATACACAAAGTGCCCGGCACACTGACACACAATCACAGGAACTGTTGTGATGACCGTTAGCTCCCTGATCACTCATGCTGGGGGACCTAGGGCAGGGCTGTGGCAGGGGCAAGGGTGGGTACTCGTCTTGGCCTTGTTACATGGTTCCTGGAGAGCAATGAGTTAACCTTTTAGGAATTTGGTTCCTCATCTGTATAAGAGGGTGATGGAATCTGATCTACTTTTCAGCCCAATTTCTAGAATGTAGTCCAGTATGATAAATGGTCTTGTATATTCTTTTAAAATCTTTTATTATAACATCAGGAAAACACAAAATTATTTACGAAATGAAATGAATGACCATATAGAGGTCATACCATGGAATACTGCCAGTACCCCAAGAGCCCATGATGTGCCCACAGATCATTTGTACTTTTCTTGCACTTAACATTATGTGAGGTGCATGCCATTTAGGATGATTAAAATAGGTTTGTGATAAACTGTTCAAACATATGAATGTGCTACAATTTGTAAACCATTCTCTGATTGTTGGCAATTTGAGTTGTTCCTACATACCATGTAAAGTTTCTATAAAAAAATCTGTTTTGTCCTTACATGACTGTTGATTCTTGCACAATTACCACACTGTTTCAAGCATGGTAGCTGTACAACATACTTTTTTAATATTTGAAAGGG
>NW_007730676.1:164748-174874 GCF_000696425.1 Galeopterus variegatus
TTAATTTTGGAATATTCTCAAATTTACAAGAAAATTGCAAGTCTAGTACCAACAAATTTTCTTCCTGTGCTATTTGAGGGTAAATTGCTTCAATGCCTCACCACCTGCAAATACTTTACTGTGTTTTTCCTATAATCAAGGATATGGTACTTGAAAATTAGCATCGATATATTAACCTTATTGAAATTTCAGACCCCATTCAAATTTTGCCACTTGTCCCAATAATGTCCTTTATAGCAAAAGGATCCAGTTCAGAATCAAGTACTGTGTTTAAGGCCTTTGCATGTCTTTTTCATCTCTTCAATCTGGACCAGCTACTGGGTCTTTTACTGATTTTTGTGAACATGACGCTCTAAAGATTACAGGCCAGTTTTTTTGTAGAATGTTCCTCAATTTGTGTTTGATATTTCTTTATGTTTATATTTACATTTTCTGTTTAGTCTGTTTTCTGTTGCTATAATAGAATACCTGAGACTGGGTAATTTATTTTTTAAAAAGTTTATTTGGTTTACGATTCTGGATGCTGTGAAGTCCAAGATTGGGCAGCCCATCTGGTGAGGGTTTCACTTGTACTCATGGTGGAAGGTGGAAGGGGAAGCAGGTGTGTGCAAAGAGACCAAATACAAGAGGCAGCCTCGCTTTGTAACACCTGTTCTTGGGGTACCTAATCCAGTCCTGTGAGAGCAAGAAGACTCACTCCCAAGAGACTGTACTAATCCTTTCATGAGGGCAGATCCCTCATGGCCCAGACACCTCTAAAAGGTCCCACCACCTCTCAACACCATGACACTGGGGATTAAATTTCTCAATGAGTTTTGGCAGGGACACACCACATCCAAACCATAGCAGTGTCACTGGCAGGAATATCATAGGGTGATGCTGTGTTCTTTTCATTATATTTTGTCAGGTGGCACATGACTCCAATTCATTCTGTTACTCATGATGTTTACTTTAATTAAGGTGATATCTGCCAGGATACTCCAACTAAAGTTGTTATTTCCCTTTGCAATAAATACATATTTTGTTGGGAACTATTTGTAACTATGTAAAATCCCTAAGTTGTTCTATTTATTCATTCATGTATAAATGTGTGGATCCATGGTTTTCTATTTTAGTCTATGGGTTGTAATCTATTACTATCATTATTAATTTTAATTGATCACTTCAGGTGCACGTGCGTGTGTGTGTGTGTACATATATGTCCCAGTTATTCTTTGAGCACTCTCTTACTTTTTGACCTAAAACGTTCCTGGCTCATGTGGGAATTTTCATGTCCACTTACCATCTGCTCTCTGGAATCAGTTATTTCTCCAAAGAGCCCTTGTTGCTTTTAGTAGGGAATGATATTTAGAAACCAGGATCTAGATCTAGGTGCTCTCATTGCTATTGGAGTATTATTGCTCCTAGACCCTCTTGGTGGACTGAGCTAGGGAATATATGTTTGTGTGTTTATATTAGGGTGTCTCAAGATTCATACTGTGGGCTGGCCCATGGCTCACTCAGGAGAGTGTGGTGCTGATAACAACAAGGCCGTGGGTTTGGATCCCATATAGGGATGGCCGTTTGGCTCACTGGGTGAGCATGGCAAGGATTAAGATCCCCTTAACGGTCATCTTTAAAAAAAAAAAAAAAGATTCATAGTGCAATTTTAGGCTTTAACAACTCCAGAAGTATAAAAGCTATAAATTTGCCAAAAAATTATTGGGAAGCTTAGTTATTTATACTTCCTTACACTTAGTTTTGTGAATTTTGAATACTAAAATTTTAATTTTAAGGTTTTTTTTGTGACAGTTTTATAAATGGGAATTTCTGAGATATAGGTGATAACCTAGATGAAATGGACAAATTACTAGAAAGGCACAAACTACCAAAAATGACTCAAAAGAAATAAAAAAAAAATCTGAATGAATCTATAACAAGAGACCAACTCAGTAATCACTTCCTGCAAAGGAACACATGGCTTCACTGGTAAATTCTACCAAACATTTAAAGAAGAATTAACACAAATAATTCACACTTTTTCAAAAAATAAGAGATGAGAGGCCACTTCCCTACTTATTCTAGGAGGCCAGTATTATCCTGATTTCAAAACCAAACAAAGACATCATAAGAAGTGTAAAATGGAGATAAATATCTCTTATGAATGTCAATGCAAAAATCCTCAACAAAATACCCAACAACTTATAAAGAGGATTATACATCATGACCAAGCGGGATTTATTCTAGAAATGCAAGGTTGGTTCAACACTTCAAAATCAATACATCATATTAATAGAAGTAAAGGACAAAAACCAGATGACCATATCAATAGACAAAGAAATAACATCTGGCAATATCCAACATACTTTAAGAAAAAAAATCCAACAAATTAAAAATAGAAGGGAGTATCCTCAATCTGATAAAGGGCATCTGAGAAAAACCCATAGCTAACATCATACTTAATGGTAAAAGATTGAAAACTTCCCCCCTAAGTTCAAGACAAAGACAAGGATGTCACTCTTGCCACTTCTATTTAACATTGTATTAGAAGTTCTAGCCAGGGTAATTAGACAAGAAAAAGAAATAAAAGCCATTAAGTTGGAAAAGAATAAGTAAAACTATCTCTGTTTGCTGATGACATAATATTTTGTAAAGAAAAATCGTAAGAAATTGGCAAAAACTATTACAGCAAATAAATGAGATCATCAAGGTTGCAAGATACAAAATCAATATACAAAAACCAGTTGTATTTCTTATGAGTGTATTTTGAAGAGCAAAAGTTTTAAATTTTGATGAAGTTCAATTTTTGTCTAACAAAATTTATCTAACAAAAAGAGATTTTGTTAAAAATAGGAGGAAATGACATATTGACAGTACTGGGTCTATCTTTAGAGGTTCAGCTCCGTCATTGCAGAAGTGTCTCTTCTAAGGCAACGGCACCCATAATTAAGGTCAAAGCTCAGCACACTGCAGGGGGACAGGTACATTCAGGAGAAAATAGCATACACACTACAGGAATTGCAAGGCTACCAATACTTATCAACAGACTCTGAGTAGACCTAAAGTGGCCAGAATATAACACTAGTTCTGGCCAAATTTATTGATATTGATACTTTTACCTGAGAGACCAGATTTAATGTCCTTCTAGAGGAGGTTCTCATAGCTTACTTGAATGGTTGACTACAATTTGGATTCAATGGTGACCTCTATTTAATGAGGTTGAGATACCAGAGCTTCCCTGGCATATGTGGAGGGGGGAACCCAAAAGCTTAGGGAGTTAGGATGTTGAAGTGAATGTTTCATGTGTGACCTGCACAACCACCTCCCAACTACATTCCACAAGATGACCCAGAGACATTTCCTTATGAAGGTGATGAGAAATATATTACTGAGGGGAGCACAGAAAATCTCTGTGGTTGCTCTCTTTCCAGGCAAGGTATGGCTGTAGAGGATGCCACTGTTGAGATGAGCTCCCTGATTTCAAAGGGAACAATGGGATTGTAGAATAGCAGGGACCAAGCAGCAGCACTGCTGAAGACAAGGTACATCTGTCTAAAAAGGGCAGGAGGGACATACTAGTGATCGGAATGTCTTGAGTGGCAGAGATCTTTGGCAGTGTCTAGTTGTTAATGATGTCCCTTGGAACTAAATATATTGGCAGCCTACTAGAGTAATGCCTGATCTGTGTAACAGAAAAAAAAACTCCAAATCTGGTAGCTGAAAATCTGCTTTGAGTTGCCACGGAGGACGTTTGAGGCCACTTACCCAGTTTCTAGACATACAAATGTTTACAGACACAGAGCCCTTTGAATGAGGTAGGCTGGGTGCCCTTGAGGAAGGACCCTGCATCATCATCACAATTACACACTGTAAATCTTCCTCTAAGACTTCTCCAAGGGTACCAGAGTTGATTAGAAGGACTGTGCATTAGGAAAAGGAAATACCCAGATGTTTGGGGGATTACTAGATACTGGCTCTGAACAGATACTAATTCCAGAGGGACCCAAAATACCACTGTGGCCCAAAAGCCAAAGTGAGATGTTACTATGTTTAGATGATAGATAAATTTTTAGCTCAAATCAGACCCATACTGAAGCAAGTTGGTCCGGAGACTTGCCTAGTGGTTATCTCTCCAGTTTCTGAAGGTATAATTGGAATAGACATAATTTACAACAGATAGATCCCTACATTTGCCCTCTGACTCATGAGTGATGGCTCTTATTGTAGGAAGGGCTAAGTGGCAGCCTCTAGAACTTCCATACCTACCATGAGAGTAGTAAATCAGAAGCAATACTGCATCCGTGAGGAAATGCAAAGATTGATGCTGCCATTGAAGACTTGAAAGAAGTACAAGTGGGAATACTCACCACAGCTCCACTAAACTTACAAGTTTGGTATGTGAAAAAGTCACATGGACCTTGAAGAACGAGTAAGGGCTACTGTAATTTAATGATGTGGTGACTAAAATTCCAGCTGCTATCCCAGATGTAGTATCTTTCCTAAAGCAAATCAACATGTCCCTCAGCACTTGCTCCACAGCTCCTGACCTTCCTTTTTCTCCTTATCAATTTGTAGAAACCACCAGAAACAGTTTGCTTTTACTTATCAGGGCTAACAGTACACTTCTGTCTTCTTTCAGGGCTCTGTCAATTCTCCTGCTGTCTACCATCTTTATTCTGCAGAGATCTTGATTGTCTTGACATTCCACAAAACATCACACTGGGACACCTCACTGATGACATTATGATGAATAGATTTGATGTTCATAAAGTACTGGGTATGTTAAGGGCCTTAGTAAGGTAGAGGTAAACTAGAGGGTGGGAGATAGGCCATCCAAAACTTCAGGAGCCTGCCGCCTCAGTGAAGTTTCAATTGTCACTCCTCCACGTTGAAAGTGAAATTGATGCTCCATGAACCACTTACAATGGAAAAAGAGGAAAAATGCTTGGTCAGCCTTTTTGTATCTGGGGAGCAACATGCATCATGTTTGAATGTACTAGTTGGACCCATCTAGTAGAGTCACCTATAAGGCTGCCTGTTTCAAGTGGGGGTAAGCAAAAGAAGGCTCTGCAGCAAGTTCAGGCTGCAATAGAAGCCATTGTATGCCTTAAACATTATTATCCAGCAGGTCCAGTGATAATTAAAGTGTCTATGGCAAATTGGAGTCTCTGGCAAGCACCAATGGGATAATCACAGCACCAAACTCTAGGATTTTGGTATAAATCTATGCCTTGTTCTGGCTATGATTATTTTCTTTTTGAAAAGTAGCTTCTACCTTGCTACTGGGCCTTGGTAGAGAATGAACACCTAACCATGGTATGTTGGGTGACCATGTGACTTGAGCTTCCCATCATGAACTAGGTGTTGTATGACCTACCCAGATCTAAGTTCATGTGTATGCGGCAGCAATATATCATCAAATGGAAATGGTAGGAGACTGAGCTTTGGCAGGTCCAGAAGGTACAAGTATGTTGCATGGGCAAGTGGTTTAGATAGATTCCTTTGACTCTGAAGGTGCATTGCCCCTTTATGGTATATGGCCTCTTAGGGACGTTCCTTATGACCAGTTGACTGAGGAAGAAATAACTCAAGACTAGTTTACAGATTGTTCTGTATTATATGTAGGTACCACTCAGGGGTGATCCTGGACACTGGTGTAGGATAATTACCCCAAAGGGTAGAACTTTGAGCAGCACATTTAGTTGTATGCTATGTCTAGACTAAGAGATGGCCAGTAGTACAACTGGATCCTAATTCATGAGCAGTTGGTAGTGCTTTCGTTGGATGGCTAGGGACTTGAAAGAAATAGAATCAGAAAATTGGGGACAAGGATGTCTAAGGAAAAGGCAGATGAATGAACCTCTCAGAATGGTCACAGATTGTGAAGATATTTGTGTCCCATGTGAATGATGGCCAAAGGGCATTCACTGAAGACCAAGTTCTTAGTAATTAAGTAGGAAAATCATGTACTCTGTGGGTGTCAGTCAGTTTCTTTTCCCAGCCACTCTAGTGCTTGCTCAATGGGCCCATGAACAGAGTGGCCATGGTGATGGGGATGGAGGCTATTCATTATCTCAACAACGTGGACTTCCCCTTACCCAGGTTGGACTGGCTAACACTATTGCTGAGGGCCCAGTATGTCAACCATAGAGACCGACTGCAATGGGTCAAATGTGTCTCCTAAAAGTCCATGTAATGGAAACTTGATCTCCATTGTAATAGTATTAAAAGGGTGGAAAATCCTATTATGGTAATTGAAAGCTGGGGCATTTAAGAAGTGATTAGATTGTGAGAACTGTGCCCTCATGAATGGATTGATCCATTCATGGAGTGTTGGGCATGGTTCTGATAGCTTTATAAGGAGGGCTGGTGAGAAGAGTAATTCACTCTTGCTCAGCCCATTCTTGCCATATGACACCCTGGTCACCCCAGGACTCTGTATAGAGCCCTCACCAAGAAGAAGGCCCTCACCAGATGTGTTCCCTTGACCTTGGACTTCCCAGCCTCAAAAACTGTGGGAAAGAAATTTCATTTCTTCATAAATTACCCAGTTTCAGGTATTCTGTTATAAGCAATAGAAAGGGACTAATACGCTGACACTGATCCCTTAATATGTCCCCATTCACCTTGGAAACCAGCCAGGCACCTTGTGGCAGGTTGATTACATTGGACTTCTGTCTTGAAGGGGGCAGAGATTTGTCCTCACAGAAGTAGACACACTCTGGTTATGGATATGCCTTCCCTGCCCATAACTTTTCTGCCAGTAGCACCATCTATAGACTCACAGAACACCTTTTCCACCAACATGGAGTTTCCCATAGTGTCGCTTCTGATCAATAATTCCCACAGCACTGCTTCCTTCACAGCAATGAAGTGCAGCTGTGGGCTCATGGCCATAGAATTAACTGGTCTTACCACATGCCCCCTCATCTGGAAGCAACTGGGCACACTTCAAAAGGTGTAATGGCTTAGTAAAGACTCAGTTATAGTGTCAGTTGGGAGTCAACACCCTGAAATGGTGTGGGGAGTGCTATCTTAGAGGATAATATATGTACTTTGAGACAGAGAACAGTAGTATATGGTGCTATCTACCCCATAGCCAGAGTAGATGGGTTTTGAAATCAAGAGGTGGAGATGGCTCCTTCCACTATTAAATCCAATAATTTGCTCATGGAACTTTTGTTTCTCATCCTGGCTACCTTGCACTCTGCTTATTTGGAAGCCTTAGTCCCCCAAGAGGAATTGCTCACGAAGGGACACACCAATGGCTCCACCAGGACAAGACCCCGATCAGCAGGCCCTCTGCCTGATCTTACAAGGGAAAGGAAAACGTAGCCAAAGTGTCCAAAGAGTCCACGAGGAGGAAGATTTCTCAGAGGTGCTCACTTCTGCAAAATACATTCTGGGTATTGGAAGAGTTTTGACTTTGTCACGTTTATGCAAAGAGAGAGAAAACAGCCATGCACACTGACTTGTATTTGCTCATCTAAATGTAAAGGAAAGTTGGGGTTTTAAGGTCTGTAGAAATAGACAAATCTTTTCCAGGCCTCTGAGGTGCTTGAAGATGGAATTAAAAAGAAAAACTTCTTTGTATCTTGTCTACATAAGTTGTAGCACAGGGCTAACATAGATCAGGGCTTCCAGGCAATACAAAATTAATGTTAGTCAGTTACCCCCTCTCTGAGCCATCACTGGTGATTATGCTAAGGTCATCACTATTCATATACTCTATGTCTCCACTTATACCTTTAAAACATTTCCTATTTTTTGCCCCTATTCCAGTGTTGTAGTTAAGTGCGTGGACTCTGGAGTCTGACTGTAAGGGGTTTAAATCCTGGCTCAGCCACTTTCTAGCTCTGTGATCTTGGGTAAGTCAATGAACCTCTCTGTGCCTAAATTTCTTTATCTGTAAAATGAGGGTAATAGTATCTACTTTGGGATGTCAGTGGACTCTGGAGTCTGACTGTAAGGGGTTTAAATCCTGGCTCAGCCACTTTCTAGCTCTGTCATCTTGGGTAAGTCAATGAACCTCTCTGTGCCTAAATTTCTTTATCTGTAAAATGAGGGTAATAGTATCTACTTTGGGATGTCGCTTGGAGGATTAATTAAGATGACATATGGAAAGTCCTTACAACAGTGCTTGGCCCATCATAAGCAATGACTAAATGTTAGCAATTGTTAATATTATAATTTGGCAATGCTTGCTCTAAGTCAGCTTGCCAGGAATATAAACCATTTCACATCCCCTCCCTGTCTTTCTCTAGCAAACCTGCAGAACATCTGATAAATAACTGTTATAAATGGAACTATGTACCTCCCCCACCCCACCCCAATTCATATGTTAAAGCTGTAAACCTCCAGTGTGACCATATGTGGAGATAGAACCTTTAGGGAGGTAATTAAGGTTAAATAAGGTCATAAAGGTGGGGTCCTAATCTAATAGGACTGGTGACTTTATAGGAAGAGGAATACACAGTAGACATCTGTCTCTCCATGGCACAAGGAGGAAAGGCCACAAGAGGACACAGAGAAAAGGTGGCCATCTACTAGCCAATAGGAGAAGCCTCATTAGAAACCAAACCTCGCATCTTGATCTTGGATTTCCAGACTCCAAAAGTGTGAAAAATAAATATCTGTTGTAAAAGGCACCCAGTCTGTGGTATTTTGTTACAGCAGCCCTAGCAGACTGGTACAATAACTTTATAAATTTCATAATTTAAATATTCAGTTAGAGACAAGTTAGCAGTACAGATAAACAGTCTCTGATGTTATCTCTGAACACCATAGACCCATTGTGTGAAGGTCTGGTGTCTACCACGACAGGTTGCAGAGACAGTCATCTATGCCCTTGATTCACGTTCTGCTTGATTCACTCTGATGATAATCAATTTTTCCTACAGAATTCATTAAGGCTCCAGGCTGAGTACTAGATATGCAGGGATTATTATCTTCTTTGAGGAGCTCTCACTCTTACTTCTTTCTGCTTCGGAGCCTATCACAGAAGGTTTTGTAAGAATAAGAATTTGGTTGATTGAGTCACTGATAAGATTCTGAATTAGTGTGACCCTCTTGTCAGCTGTAAACTCTGAGACCTTCATGAGCTGGGAAATGCTGCCTGGAGTCCTGATTGGTTCATGGTCTGCTCAAAGCCTGCCTTCAGATTTCTTTTGATTCCCTAAGTACTGGCTTCTCATGGGCTCTTCCTCCAGAGAACATGTCCCTTATGGGCTGCGTTTGCACCCCAGAGTTGCCTTTCAAAACTGTGTCCTCTCTTTTCCTTGACCTCCGTCCAGATTTTCCCAGGAAGTCTCTTTCCTCCAGTTTACAGAAGAATTCAGTTGGGTTGCAAGATCCAAGCTTGCAGAAACCCAAATTAATGAGAAGCTTTCAGAACAGAGTATTCTGTTTTAAGGAAGTTTTGCTTATAAATGTATCGTAGATATAATTATACGTAACATGTATGATATATATGATGATATGAATATTATAAACATGACGTGCATGATAAATATATAAATATGAACATATTTGTAAATAATAACAATGTCTTCTTGTTTCTTCTTACTACACTAGGCAATTTATAGATCGAGAGAATCGTCGAGTTTGGGTCTCCTCAGATTCACTCATTGACTTGTGAAAAGCTGTGTGGAATTTATTTCTGAATTTATTTCTCAGGGGTAGGGTGTTCAGAATCTGGAAGTAGGGACTATGTAAATCATCTAGCTTTAGGAAAATACTGGTAAGGGCAAAATGACTTTTCAAATCATTTATCAAGGCTTTCCTAAGATCATCATTAAACAATAATCAAAATCAGAAAGAGAGAGAGAGAGATCCAAAAGGGTTTATTAGCCTGCACTGAATTTCCCAGTTAATGTCAGGGAAGATAAAACCAGATTTGATTTCTATGAATGTCGACTCTAAATGAACTGCACAGAAAATGTAAAAACGCGTGAAGAGTAATCGTGCAAGCTGAGGGCGGTTGTCTTAAGGCTGTCCGCGTTCGGAACGACAGTGCACGCCTGGCAAGCTCCGGGCCAGTCCGCAGTGGGGCGCTGCTCCGCGGCCAGGACTCGGTCCCCTCAGCGCCGGCCGCGCCCCGCCCCAGCCCGAGCCCCAGCGGCGGCCGATCCCCGCCCGTCGCGGGGGG
>NW_007730676.1:175874-185205 GCF_000696425.1 Galeopterus variegatus
GCCCCGCGCCCGCCCGCGCCTGCCAGCTGCCCTCCGAGTGGAGGCCCCTGAGCGAGGGCTGCCGCGCCGAGCTGGCCGAGACCATCGTGTACGCCCGGGTGCTGGCGCTGCACCCGGAGGCGCCCGGCCTCTACAACTACCTGCCCTGGCAGTACGAGGCCGGCCAGGGCGGCCTCCTCTACTCGGCCGAGGTCGAGATGCTGTGCGACCAGGCGTGGGGCAGCATGCTGGAGGTGCCCGCCGGCTCCAGGCTCAACCTCACCGGCCTGGGCTACTTCTCGTGCCACTCCCACACCGTGGTCCAGGACTACTCCTATTTCTTCTTCCTCAGGTGAGCCCGGCGCCTCCGCCGCCTCCTGGCGCGACTCCCTCCAGGTCGCCTGGAGTCGGGGCAGGAGCTCCCCAGGGCATCCCGTCCGTGCCAAATGGGAACATGCCTTAGGCTCCTTCCTCCCCTTACTCTTTATTCTCCCCTGCTCCGTCCCACGACTCTGGAAAGACCCCAGGGTCTATCCCTGGCTACCCCTGGCTTAAAGCTGTTTAACAAACAGGGATGATTTCTGTGCCGTGTACACAGAGGAGTGTTTCAGGCAAAAGCTCAAAATGCTTTCCAACAATCTGTTTGACTTTAAAAAAAGAAACTGGCTTCAGTGCGAGCAGCTTGGGATAGTGAGAAAAATCATCTCTGATCAGTCTGTCGTTGGAATTCTGGCTCTGCCCTTCCTAAGTGTGATTTCAGCAGGTTACTTAGCTTTCCAGTATCCTCACCTGCATCAAGTGAGAAGCAAGGCTGGTTGAGAGTGCAACACAGTAACTCATGCAAAGCACCTGGTGCAGAGTGGACGCTTAAACACCCACTCCTCTCTCCACCCACGTAAATGCCAAGATGGAATGGTATGGAACGCATCGCGGCTGTCCTCCTTTCACTCTCCTATCAGCTGCCAGGTTGTTCAAAATAGCAGAGGTTTATGGGGGGACTTGCTGGGGGTAAGACCCTGGGTCACACTGTTTTGAAGAGTGTAGTGGCAAATCAGGAGGTGATTTATAGTGGCAGGAGGTCCTCTGATTTTTGACCACTGGAGTCTTGTTAAGTTCCATGATAGTTGGTCCGTGGTCAAGATGGATTTCATCTGCATAAGTGTTCAGTCAATTATTATTGACTACTGAATTCTACTGAAATTTGAAATCGAGGACATCAGGTGGCCTGAATTCATTGGTCGTCTCCCACTGGATTAGGGGAGTCATGCAGACAACTGAGAAAGAGCAAAATGGAATCTAAGCTATGTATGAAGATAGCGAGTGAATTAACCCAAAGTTATCATGATGGGTAATAGTTCCAGTCTTCCCAGTCCGTGAAATAGCACTGAGGACATTTGCAATGACTCTCACTGGGTCTGCAGATTCACTTTTAGCTCACTTCACTCGGAGAAAGAAAACAGTGAGTCCCACAGAGGGGCATTCGTAAGCTCATGGCAACACATGTTTTCCACATTGAAGCCAGAATTTCTAAGTTTAGAATACATGTTCTGCTTTGTGTTGGCTTGAGTGGCCTAGCTAGACGAAGTTAAATTAGCATTTTTGTTTTGTTTTTTATTGCCAGAGAAGTGTAGTTTCTAAATAAAGTCAGCAAGGACTGAGAGTGCACTTCTTGATACAGAGAAACTTAACTCGGATTCATCATGTTTTTATTTAGGAAAAATACTGAGAACCAGCTATAAAACTATTCCATAACAAAACTTTGTTTTCTAAAGAGAAAAGAGCCCAAGTACTTGAGCAGACATTATTATTGTTGTTTTTTATTTTTATCATGAGTACAGTTTTGTCCAGTGATTCTGTGGTAGTCAGCCAGCTGTTTCATCTTTTGCTCTAACATAGTTACAAAAAGTTAGGGCAGAAATACGAAGTCAAACAGTAGTCTGGCAGATTTTCTTTTCACAGGGCTGTCTTGCCCTGAAGTGTATTAACTATTGCATATAAATCACTCCTCCTTTGTTATTCTGGGAGCCACTGAGACAAGAACAGACTCTGGTCAGTGTCACTGAGGGAAAGTGGCAGTGGAGACACGCTGGCGAGCCTTGCGTGCCCTCTTCGGGCTGGAGTGTAACTTCCATTTCTCCTTTTCGTGACTCCTTTATCTTTCACAAGTGATTTACACTAGGCTCTATAAAAATGCTCGCTAATATTTATACTGCACTCACATGTGCCAAGTGCTTTACTTATGAACATTTTGTAATTCAATCCTTATGACACCACCAAGAAAGTAGGTACTACCATAATCCTTTTTACAAATTACAATACTGAGGTTTAGAGAAGTTAAGAAATTTGTTTCATGTCGTACATAAGTGGCAGCAGTAGGACTGGAACTCAGGTCATTAAAACTGCCTACCTTTCACCAGGCGACAAGGAGCAGACTGTCTATGAGAAGGAAGACCCCGTGGGGGACTTGGAAGATACACTAATAGACAAACAGGCTTGTGTACACACACTTTCCTCAAACTTATCTTTTTGAAGACCTTAAGGATAGACTCAGGTAGTGTGAGGCAGAGAAACAATGTTAAGGAGTGACCGTAGGAACTCCTCTGTGAGAGACATGCGAGACGTTGTGAAGTTGGTGAGACCAGCACAGTTGCTGGAAGCTGGTACACCCATGGCTGTCCAGTCTACATCTCTGCTTTTTTTTTTCCTTCCCCATTAGGATGGATGAAAATTATAACCTCTTGCCTCATGGAGTCAATTTCCAAGATGCCATATTTCCAGACACTCAAGAGAACAGAAGGATGTTTTCCAGCCTTTTCCAGTTTTCGAACTGTTCCCAAGGGCAGCAGCTGGTGACTTTCTCCAGTGACTGGGAGATCCAGGAAGACAATAGGGTAAGAATTGGCTGGACCCTGTGCCATAGAAAAATGATAGAAGACTACACCTTGTACGAATTTTGTGGCCAAAGGAGTCAGGAATACTCTTCCAAAAGCCCAGACCAAAGAGTATTATACTCCCTGTCCCGCCAGTTGTTAGAAAGCACTGCTCATAAACTTTGGATTCCTGAGGCTTTACCATTGGATAAGGGGTTCTTTGCAAAGTATGGGAATAGGATGGGATGAAGGTTGGCATGCTGTGCCTCAGTTTCCTCATCTAAAAAATGGGAGCAATAGTAGCATCTATCTCACAGGGCTGATGCAATGTGACTTAAATATATAAAAAATGTAAATGTATGAATCCTTAGCATAGTGCTTGAAAGAGTTATCATTCAGTACATGGAAGCCATTGTGACTATTGTTATTGTTATTGTTATGGACAGCCCAGGGCTCTAAGGAGTTGTCTTAGAGGAAAGAAAAAGTCCTCAAGGAAATGAAATAAAATAACTATCATAGCTAACACTTTCTGGGATTCTTAAGGACAGTTGTTAAGACCTATAGGATAGCCAAGGTGGTTGTAGGATGTAAGGGTCAAGATCGTTTGGGGTATGACAATATAAAAGGATCTTCCAATCTAGGCCAAGTGGTAGAGTTGTGGGGAATTCTGAGGATTGTCACTTTTCCAAAGCAATGGCATTGCCACAACTGAGCTGGGGTGGTAGTGGGTGGGGCCATGTCAGTCCAAGCCTGTAAGGCGGTGACCCCTCACTCCCAGTCTCCCATTGAGATATTTTTAGGGCAGTGTCAGACTGCTGGAGAGAGTTCTGATGTGGGAATCACATGGAATAAGGACCTTTTTATGGGATAATGAACCAATTTGCACGTTAGACAGCTCCCTTCTTCCCTCCCACGTGTGAAGGGTTTGAGGGAAGTGCCTTTCTCTTGTCTGGTGGGTTGGCCTGGGGTAGCTGCCTTATTCTCCCAAACCTCCTTATTTTCTGCCTAGGGCTCCCTGGGCCCTGGAGGCCTTCTTCTTGTTCTTGCATAGAAGCTGTTTGTGCTATGGGCAGATATGCCCAGCTAAGGGAAATTATTTATTCTTCTTTCACAGTCTCAAGAGGTTCCCTAGCTCCACCCTATTGACAGCGATCTAGGCTCTTCTAACCTCTCCTCCATGGTTCACCAGAATTTTCTGAATGCGTGTCCTATATTTTGCTCCCAACATGGTTCTAAGCACCTGTTTTTCTCCCTTTTTAGTCTTTATTTTTGCTCATGCCATATTGAATTGGACCCACCAAGTCTAAGCCTGTGTATCCCACACCTGAGTCACACCTGGTATATTCCAAATGGACTCTTTTTAGGCTTGGCCCTTTGGTTCTACTTTTTTTTTTTTTTTTGGTGGGAGCTTTGCTTATAGGACTAGACCCTTGATAACAACTGATTTATGTCAAGAGATCAGATATTATTCCAAAAATACTTGAGTAGCTTAGCCTCAAAACTCTTTAGCTACAGAACTTGTTAGCCCTATGGTCACATAATGAAGCTATTAACATTTCCGTGGAATTAGATTTTCCATCATTTGAAAAAATAGAAAAATAGGACCGTGGAGAATTGTTCAGTGTGAAGGCAGATCTATTTCTGTTGATCAGATGTTGATCTTGGGGAGAATTCCTTTTCCCTCTCCCTTTAATCATCCTAGCCTCTTAGATAACACAGTGTGGGAGTGCTGCATGCTTGGAGGAAGAGTCAAGAGTTGAGGGGAGGAAAAGGCTTGTTCCAGATTGCTGAGCTGCTGCGTAGCCGAATTTAGGAGATCCATCTGAGGACCCTGCACTTCTCCAGACTTTGCTCCTACCATCTTTATTTCATGCCCACTTTGAAAGAGACCACATCAGAGTTAAATGAAATGAGCTCATTACTTTAAAATTTAATTTGAAACTAAAATTACATTTACTTTTAAGAATTCTGTGATGCTCCTTGAGATACTTTTATGTACCCTGGAGTGATTAAAGCAGTTGTGAATTGGCAATCTCAGAGTTAGATGAAGAATTATTGAAAATTACTTGCTCCCTTCTTCAAAACAAAGCTAAAACTTGTATGTCTATTTCTGTGGGAAGGTAAGCATCAAATTATCTGTCCTACGCAGGATAAATATATCATGTTATCACATGATGTCTAAAGCAGTCTATATTTTTCCTTAACCTTAGGAGGGATCAGAAGAGTTGTTCAGGTCATTTTTTTAGTCCAGTAGGAATAGGTGTTAGGAGATTTTTGTCAATCAGAACACACTAGTACTTTGCATGTTCTGAAAGCAGTTATGCATGGCCCCAGACTTTGCACAAATGCCTCTCTTGTAGTATGTGCTGTGTCTTAGGTTACAATTCTGCAGGCACGTTAGTGCTCTCTTGTGCTTTCCAGTGTTGACGCTGTTGCTTGCTAAGCTTTCATTCACCTTGGACAGTGGCTCCAGACTCTAGTTATGGAGGGCACAGTACATTCTCTTTGCTGATAGTTCTCACTTTCTCTCTCTGGGAGAATCGCATGAATCTGGGACTCTAGAGTCGATCTGGAGGTTGAGATGGAACAGGAGGAAAATCTTATGTAGGGAAACCTTTGTGATGCACATCAGGATGACATTCAGCTCGGTCCTCAGGAGCAAAATCCTCCCATTCTCTGGTTCCTCTCCAGTGCTTCTCCATCTTCAGATATCTCACCCACACCTTAGTAAAAAAGAAACATGATCTTGCTTTCAAAAGCTGCTAAGAAGTCAGCAGTGTTCCTAAGTGTTCAGCCCCCTCTGGTTCAGTATCATGGTATTAATGAGACTTAGGCGAATGTCCTTTGTCATGTTGGGGCATTCACCAGATTTACTGGCAGGATTATCTCCACCTCAGCCAAGGACATTTTTACTTCCCCTTTTCTCTTCTGCTGGGTGAGTGTAACAGTCAAAACAAAAGTTGGACATTTTTCCCTCTCTGCCAGTACTGTCCCCTAGGACCAAGACCCGGACTGACCTGTACTGATCAGTCTGTCATAAAACGTCATGGGATTGAAGTAAAATCTGTGAAGGTCTTGCGGCCGGCACTTTCTTTTTTCCTTATTTGGAGCTGGGAAGGATGGTGGGGGAATTGTCCTTCTCTAAGCTGCCTAAGAAGGAATATAAACATGTTTTCAATTGGAAAATCTAGATTGGCTCTGCCATTTCCAGAAAAACAAACTTGGGCAGGTACCTTAATTTCTCACATCAGTTTTCTTATCTATAAAATGGGGCTAATTATATATAAACTGTCTAAGATTTTGGAAGGACCTAATTAGGGCATACATTTGAAAGCATTTTGTAAACTGTAAAGAGTGATGGAGGGTTTATTACTGAAAATTGATCATTTTAAAGTATTACTTTAAAAACTACATATTTTTTAATTGATCCAGCAATGGCCGGTGCGCTCACTGGCTGAGCGCGATGCGGCCTGTCACCAAAAAGACAAAATAGAATAAAATAAAATAAAAATAAAATTTTAATTGATCCAGCAATTTTCAAATTTTCATTTGAGGAATTTGTCCTAAGGACGTAATCAATTTTCCAAAAAAATATATTTTATTGTGGTATTATCGTAGTGTAAAATTAGGGGAAAATTCTATATGCCTGTCAGTAGGAAATACTGTGGAATAATACATTAAAAATTGTTTTTAACATGGAAAGATTTCTATAATTTGTTTCCTTAAATGAATATATTTACATGTGCATGTGCAATGAACACATTAAAAACATTTTGGATATATTAGTGGTAAAATGTTAACATTGTTTCTACCTGAGTGGTAGAATTGCAGGTGATTTTTTTTTTTTTTTTTGTGACCATGGTAAAAGAATTTCATAATCAGAAAAAAATTTTTTCAATTTAGAATGGGAAAAGCCCTTCTATAGTCTGAGAAAGCAAGTAAAATTGCTAATTAAATGTCTTAAGTCTTAGCATCTCAGTTTTAGTTTAACAGTAGAATATATTTATATGGTTCGTTTTCCCATGTATGATTCCTTTTAGGACTGTGCGTAGTAAGTTTTACATCTGTTTACATGTGGCTGTTGAGCACTTGAAATATGGCTACTGCAACTGAGGAACTAAGTTTCTTATTATATTTAATGTTAATTACTTTAAGTTTAAAAAGTCACATGTGGCTGATGGCCACCACATTGGGCAATGCAGCAGTAGAACTCATTCTGCCCTCATCACTTCTGTGTAAGCTTACAGTGTCAGTTCTCTACTCCCTCAGCAGTTACACAGATTTTCGTCTTAAGAAAATCACAAACACCACAATTCTCTTAACCCCACTCTTCTTCTTCCGGATCAAACTCATCTCCCCTTACCTTTCTGAGGTACCATATTTCTCTCCATGTACTTCTCGCTTGCCTCTTCTGAACAACAAAACTTCTAAGAGTTGTCTTCTCTCGTATTTCTCATTTACTCCTGAACTTTTTTCTGTCACCATCATCATAATAAAACTATAATCATGTGCTGCATAACGATGTTTCTCAGCCAGTGACGGACCACAGGTACAACAGTGGTCGCACAAGATTATAATGGCTATACCGTATAGCCTAGGTGTGTAGTAGGTTGTACCATCTAGGTTTGTGTGAAGTGCACTCTATGACGTTCGCACCACAACGAAATCACCTAATGATGAATTTCTCAGCATGTATCCTCGTCTTTAAGCACCACATGACTGTACAAACAGATAACGCACTCACATCCCAAATCTAAAAGTATAAAATGGTAGCCAGTAGCATTTCGTTTCCACCTCTGACACCCATTTACCCAACTCCCACCCACCCTCCAAACTACTAGCTACTGTTAGTTTCTTATGGGAACAATTAGTGAGTGTTTTTATCCAGCAATAATCCAAACGTGTATTATTTGTCATCTTCTTTGACACAAATGGAAACACTATGCACACTTTGCCATACCTTGCTTTGTTCACAAGGACATCTGGAAGATCTTTCTGTATCATTGCATATGAAGTTTTAAAAAATATTGATATGCCTTAAATGTCTACCTAGTATTCCATTATATGGATGTATCATGATATAGCTAACTGAGTCCCCTGTCAAGGGGTGGTTAGATTGCTTCCAACACATCACTATTACAAATAGTGCTGACATGGATGACATTATACATCATCCCTCAATTAGTGGAACTGCCAAGTCCAATCTTTAGCAAATATTGAGTTCCCACTGTGAGGCAGCTACTGTGTCAGACACTAGAGTTTCAGTATTGAGCAAAATACAAAGTCCTTGATCTCATCAAGCTTATAGTCATTGGTGATTGACACAATCAAAACGACACTATAATTTTAAATGGAAATAAATGCTCCAGATGAAAGAAATAAAATAACCAGGGGGTCTGGCCTAGATTTGAGGGTGAAGAAAGACTTCTCTGATGAATTGATACTTGAGCTAAGATCTGATGGATGTAGGGCATCCTAGGTAAAGTTGGGGTCAGGGGAGATGAGAGCAATCCAGAGTCGAATCTGTGCAAAGGCGCTGTGGTGACAGGGCACATGGTGCCTATGAGGACATGCAAGAAAGCCCTGTGGCTGAAGCAAAGGAAGTGAATGAGAAGATGAGGCAGAAATGCTGGCGGGGGCCAGACCATGCAGGGATTGACAGACCCTTGTGAGAATCTGGGCTTTGTCCAGCAGCAATGGGAAACCTTTGATATTTTTTAAAGCAAGGAGTGATGGGATCAAGTTTGCATTTTGAGAAGATCAAACTGACAAGCGTCGGGGACTAGGTTAAAGGGAATCCATGTGATGCGGTGAGAATAGGTAATGGTTCTTAAAGGCACTGGATAGATGTTGGACTAAGGTGGAAGCTGTGGGGATGGAGAGAAGTGACAAATTTTTTTTTTCTAATTTGGTCTTGAGCTCTCTCTCTGGAGAGTGGCTATAACCTCTAGCCTTACCCTGCAGGAGTTCCAGAGGAGGTGGTTGTGGGTGTTTATAATGTGCCTCTCACAGGATACTTCTTTATTCTGGTGGACAACTAAATGCCTAAGGGTCTGATTTGTGACTAAGTGTCCCTGTCACAGGAAACTTTGTTTATACTGGCAGACACCGCTGTGGCTCTTGTCTGACCTGTGTCCAGTTTATTCCTACCAAGATAGCCACTCTGTAGGAGAGCCCTGACTGGGAAAGAAGCTAGGTTCAGGAGTGTTGGTGAAGTGAGAGGCAGAGGAGACAACTCAACAAAACACGCGAAATAACAGAAGCAGTTTATTACTTACAGATCCCAGAGAGATAGGGCAGCTCACCTCTCAAGTCCAGTGGGAAGGGAGAAGCTCTTCAGGACACACATTCTCAACCAGTGGGTAGGGAGACCGAGATAGAAAGAGAGAGACCTGTGGGCCAAAGTGTTTATTGGTGTCCAGTGGGAGTTCTAATTAGTTGGTTAAGAGCAAGCAGGCATGAGTTCCATGGAGTTGTGCTGT
>NW_007730677.1:0-288 GCF_000696425.1 Galeopterus variegatus
TTTTCGACCCTGTCAATAAATGAGGCCAAGTCCTCATCAAATTTTTGGTGAACCCCAGTAACTGGACTTTCAGTGGGGCCCTCTTCCAGCTTTTTCCATGCGGCCAGACCGGTTGCACAGACTTGATCTTGATAAGGAGCAGGAATGGCGGCCTGTTGTAACCCCGATGCAAATTGGGCGTCTTGGCCCGTGAGAATCCCCATAGTAATGGGAATTACGGGATTGGCGTGGTGGTTCCTTTCAGCCATTTGCTGACATTCCTCTTTGTAAAGGGCGCTCCACTTGATA
>NW_007730677.1:3685-8872 GCF_000696425.1 Galeopterus variegatus
GACAGGATTTACACATGGACAGGCACCTTATGGTGGAAATGCACCAAAATGTGGCCCAACAGTATATAATACACAGAGATAATAAATACGGAGATAGTGAAGTTGCTACTGAACAGCAGTAGGAAAAATAAATAACAATATGAAAAAGCTACAACCAATGGCATCTTAATGTGTTAAAACCATACCTTTGCACAAAGCATTAAGTATCAATAAGTACAAGGCAATACATTATTCACAGATTGGTATTGGCCATCACCACAAACCAAATGACATTTCTTACTTCTCATTCCTATCTAGAAGACACTTATATTAGTCACTTACTTTTCAATGATACTGACCTAAAGGTATAGAATCTTAGGAGAATAATTTTGGAACAAGGGCTTAATATTCATAATGTGTTTGAACATACTCTAAAATGACATATTGTGAAAAGAATTCTTAGAAACCATTCGTACCATTTGTACTTATGGACTGTCAACAGTATAGGTCAGCCTGTAAAGCTATCAACAGCTCTTCTTATTATTTATTAGGCCTTAGTGGCAGTGCATCTAGAATAATGAATATAGAGCTGAAGAACAATTTTCTTTTGTTGGAAATTGACAGAGTTTGGATGTTTTCTTCCCCGAAGTTCACATCAAAAATCTAATTCCCAACTTGGCATTGTTGGGAGCGGTTTGGGTTATGGGGGTTGATCCCTCATGAATAGATTAATGCCCTGTGGGGAGGGAGTGATTGAGTTCTCCCTCTATTAGTTCTTATGAGAGCTGGTTGTTTAAAGGACCCCGGCATCTCCCCCCTTGCTTCGTCTCACCATGTGATCTTGCACCACCGATGGCTGCCTGTCACTTTCTGCCTTGAGTAGAAGCAGCCTCAAGCCTGCACCAGATGCAGCTGTCAGAGAACTGTGAGCCAAATAAACCTCTGTTCTTTATGAACTACCCAGTCTCAGTTGTTCTGTTATGGCAACACAAAAATGGACTAATAATGAAATGCTTCCTTTTTGACAGAGTAAGCCTTCTTTGATGTCTTCCTCACGTATTTTCTTTTGAAGCTGTTTGAGAATCATGGACCAGAGGGAAATTTCCTAGTTACAGAAGTCAAACTTTGGACAATTTGAATAATTCTTCTTCAAGAATTACATCACAAGAAAAATACTCTCTAATTTCAAAATGTCAAAATACCCTTTTGAATCAAGTATCTAATAGTATCTTTCATTTTAGATTTTCCCATTTTTTCATGTTGGCTAAAAGATACACACCTTTTGTTTTTTTTTAGTTGGAACATAATTTGTTGTACATATCTGTGGGGCACAGTGTTGAATACATCTATGCAGTATATGATGCTCAAATCAGGATAATTACCATATTCAGTGCTACACATTGTAATCATTTTTCGTGGCCCTTTACCAAATTCCCACTATCCCCACCTCTGCCTCCTCCTTTCCCACCACTGGTGCTCTCAGTTCTGTTCTCTCCTGTGAAAGTTCAACGAATTATTGTGATTTTTGTATCTTTCTTTTTTATTGGTTATGAATATTCATGAGATAAAAAGCTGATTGTCACCCCCTGTGCCCAAGATGCGAAGGCTGGATCCATACTGGCAGCATGCCTCTTACCACAAATTGTGATTGTACCCCATGTCCCCCACCCAATTATCCCCAACCTCTCTCCCCTTCCCCTTTCCCCCCCCATTCCACTTTGTATCCTAAGGTATGTTTTCCCCTTTGCAAGTCCAATGCACCACTCTGTTCTGTCTTTCCTTCCTTCTTTCTCTCTTAGCTCCCACTTATGAGTGAGGACATGCAGTATTTATCTCTCTGTGCTTTGCTTATTTCACACAACATAAGTTTCTCCAAGCTCATCCATGTTGTTGCAAATGGGAGAATTTCATTCTTTTTTATGGAAGAGTAGTATTCCATGGTGTATATATACCACAGTTTCCTTATCCAATCATCCATTGATCGACATTTATGTTAATTCCATATCTTGGCTATTGTGAACAGAGCTGCGATTAACATGGGAGTGCAGGTATCCCTTTGACATGATGATTTCCATTCCACTTGTTACATACCCAGAAGTGGGATTGCTGGATCATATGGAAGGTCTATCTGTAGTTGTTTGAGAAACCTCCATCGTGTTTTCCATAGTGATTGTATTAATTTACAGTCCCACCAACAGTGCAGGAGTGTTCCCTTCTCTCCACACCCTTTCCAGCATTTGTTATTCACCATCGTTTTGATTATAGCCAATCTAACTGGGGTGAGGTGGTATCTCAATGTAGTTTTAATTTGCATTTCCCCAATGACCAGTGATGTTGAGCACTTTTTCATGTACCTGTTCGCCATTTGTATGTCTTCCTTTGAAAAATGTCTATTCAGCTCCTTTGCCCATTTTTTAATTGGGTTATTTGGTTTTTTTACTGTGTAATTGTTTGAGTTCCTTGTATATTATGGATATTAATCACTTGTTGGATACATAGTTAGCAAAAATTTTCTCTCACTCTGTAGGGTGTTCTTTCACTCTGTTGATTGTTTCCTTTGCTGTGCAGAAGCTTTTTAGTTTGATATAGTCCCATTTTTTTATTTTTTCTTTTGTTGTTTGTGCTTTCGGTCTCATGTTCATAAAGTCTGTGCCCAGACCTAATTCCAGAAGTATTTCACCTGTACTTAGTAACTTTGCAGTTTTAGATCTTATATTTAAGTCTTTAATCTATTTTGAGTTGATTTTAGCATATGATGAGAGGTGCATATCTACTTTCATTTTCTGCATATGGATAAAAAGATATACACTGTTATGGGACAATTCTGTGTGAGCCTCACATTTCTACTTGTCTTGTGATGAGAGGCATTGTCTGTATTTCTTCCAGTCTATCTTTTCAAGAATGTTTGTAGCATAAACTACTTTACAAGATAGAGATAATTTCTCCCCCAGAGCACAGAGCGGTTTTGTTTACTATCCAGTATAATAAAGATAATGTCTCCCTCCAAGGCAAAGTCCAGACAGGCTTACTGATGGTAATAAAAGATTCAAGTTCCCTAAGCTCCTGTTTCCTTTTCTGTAATGCAACCTATTTCATGTACAGGCATCACCTGGACCTCTTAACATCACCTTGTGGGAATTGAGGCTTAAAGAACTGGCCAAGTTCTGGTACTCTGGCTACTACTATTGCCGTGTGTAATAAACTTATTTTTTCTGATTCTGAAGTCTCATGTCTTCTGCCAGCATCAATGAAATTGTGACAGGTTAACTCATTAACTTGTAAATAGGGCAAAATCTCAGACCCCTCAAACTTCTTGACACATTCAAGTGCATGCTTTCAGGAGGAAGAAAGAAAGGAAAACAACCTCTAATCAGCCTTTTCCCAGAAAGATGTCTTAAATAGAAAAAAAATAAATACATCAATTCAGCTTTTTCTCATGAAAATTCATTATCATAAATTGTAGGCTACTTAGGTAAGGAATTCTATTCAAACATTTTTTTTCTGTTAATTTGATCATTTAAGTTGTTCCGTGATTTCAATTACATTGTGGACTTTCAGTCTATTTTAACATTAGTTAAGAAAAATACCGAACCAAATACGTTTATGTGCCTATACTAACAGGTACATAGAGAGCTGTCTGACACTTTGCTGCTTTAGGAAAAAATGAGTTACTTCACATTGAACAGTGCTGTTCTCTGAGAATGTGGAAAACACTATTTAGTTGATGGTAGGGGAGCTTATAGTTGTGCACATGAGAAATATTGTGAAAAATATAAACTTACTATAATTTATTTTGCATGTGGAAATGTTTTTTATAGTTGTGGCTTAAAAAGGAAAGATACTATGTTAGATCAGACATCAGCTATTATCTGCACTCTTGGGTTTAATGTGAGAAGCACTTTTTCTTCTCCTGTCACACTCACTTTGCAGGAGACTAGATGCATGCAACCTGATTTTCAACTCATTTCTAAGAATGCTACAGTGTGGGAAAACAATTTGGAAGAAATTGCCATAGACATGGGAAAAAAAAAAATACTAACCATGCATTTTGTTTCCATAGAAATGATGTGAGTAATCATACCTTACACTAGTGATATTTGGGCTACTGCTACAACCAACATGGTTTCAAAAATATTCCATTATTAGAGTGGTGTTATCTAAGTTGTAAGATGGCTGTATTTCAATATGAAAAAAAAACATAATGTGTGAATATCTGCTCTAAAATTGTCTCACTAATATGTGATTTGGGGGCTTAAAGAATTAGAGAAAAAATAAAGTTATAACACAGAGAATAAATTAATTCAGTGTTTTCCCACATTACTCAATGGATGATTATTTGATGAAAAAAGTCTTTGTTTGAACACTGTTACACATAACACACCTTATCACTTGAGTTTTATTGATATTTGTGAATGGCTTAATGTCTCTAAAATGCAATCAAATATAACTTACAGGAGACTACATAAAATCATTCATTCATCAATTATTTTTGAAGTAATGGTTAAAGGCTTCAGGAAGAAACAAAAGAAGCAGAATATGGAACTAAAAAGAAGACATTCTTTTTCAAAATAATTGAAAATTCGATAAGGATGTGAATTTTATATGAAAGGTTATACATACTCCACATTTCCATTTAGAAACAAAATGTGAACTATTACGGCATTTATATCCATAGCCAAAGATAGCAACTTTCATTACTCTTTGATTTTGTCACATTCATTTTTTATATCAGTCACTCACTTAGAATGTAGTATAAAGTTCAATGGAAAGAAGTTCTAAAATTTCTCCTTTCACCAAAACCCTCATACTTAGAAAATTAGCCATATGTAAGATCCTATACCCACACAGACAGCCAGGAAAAAGGGTGTGAGAGTGTCTCTAATGAAGTTCTGGAATTGCAAATTTCAGATTTAAGACTTTAAGGAACTTTGGTCTAAAAATAGGACAAGTAGGCTGCTTAAGGTTCAGCTCCCTTTTCTAGTATCCTACAAAGCGGGCAATGAACAAAGTTCATTTTACTTAATGAAAATAAGTTGGTGATTCAAAGTGGAGAAAAACTAGAAGGAAGAAATTTATTTTTGATTTTATTATCCAAATGTGTTGGTGAAAAAATGAGATAAATGAAAGTGTTATTAAATGTATTAGTTCACTTCAGCAAATAGGGCTGGACACAGACTTCATGAATACAACCCCCAAAGCACGGACAAC
>NW_007730677.1:14363-14564 GCF_000696425.1 Galeopterus variegatus
AGTTGTGCCCTGCCCCGCCCTGCCCAGCAGGTGTCCAGTCTCTCTGACTGCCGGGAGTGAATTCCTCGGGGGTGGGTCCCTCAGCACACAATTCTTCTTTGACTCCCCCCAGCACGGGTCGGGCCTTCGGGAGAGCTCATTAGTAGCTTCAATGTAGCTTGAGAGCTCTCCGGGCTCCCCTCTCCCCACCAGAAATCAGTT
>NW_007730677.1:14728-65649 GCF_000696425.1 Galeopterus variegatus
GAGAGACGATCTGGGTGGGCTCCTCTTCCCTGCCCTCCCGACGCTGGCCGGAGGCTCCCCACGCCACCAGCCCCGTCTGAGATCCGCGGGGAGAGTGGGATTGTAGGCCGGTCCACAGGCCCTGGGGTGTCCCGCGTCGACGTAAGCAAGTGGCACGTCTCAGTGCAGAGCCGCGCCAAGCAGAGATGGCTGGCCTGCCCTCACTAAGCCAGCCGTCTCCGCCCCCACCCGATAAAATGGAGGCAGCTCTGTTGTGGGCGCCTAGCCTGGTGTGGTAGGCGGGAGCCAGGTGGGCGGGGAGCAGTCGGGCTTCACCCCGCAAGTGTTGCTGGGCTGGGGGTGACTCACAGAGCTTGCAGAGTTGGGCCGGTCCGGCGCGTTCCACTCTGTTTCTGTGCCATCTCTGCTGGCTTACTTGGCCTTTGTTGTCTGGGATGCTCGCTTGTACCCGCAGCAGGGCTTGGGCACTCTCAGGAGTCTTCTTTTGTGTCGGCCCTAAAACCTCGAACATGTTGTTGTTTGTTGTAGTAGGATCGTTGTTGAAAGAATTATTCGTTTTTTGTTGCTCTTGGAAATGCAATTAGTACTCTGGTATCACAGTGCACACTTCTCAGGATCGCACTGTCTCCTGGCACGGCCGCTCCAGACCCGTCGCCATCTTGGAATCTCGTCAATAACTTTAAATATGCTTTGGATTGCATTTGTATGCAGGTAATGTGCCGATGCAGGTACAATAGTTTAAGCTGCTTGTTAGTCATCATTTACGTCTCTGCTTTGCTTAGTTACCTCTCTTTCTCCTTCCTAACAGAATAATAGAACTGCAAGTTACAGGGACCTTAGAGGTCAGCTATCCAACTTCTCTGGAAAAGTAGGGATCACTCCAAGTATCCCCAGCAGGTGGCTTTTCAACCTTTGCATGAATAAGTTCAGGAATGGGGTGAAAATTACTAATGGCCATAGAAGCAGAGAATTTTTTCACGTGAATTATTTCATAAGACTAATTCATGTAGTGAAAATAATATAAAAATGATTGTTCTTTGTGATTGTGACTTTGCACATTGAGAAAGGCAAAAATGTCCATAATCTTCTAGGTTAGATTTATAGAAATTGAAATCACTTATCAAAGATGGGCTAACTTAACTGTACAACTCTCAGCTAAAGTGAAGGTAAATGATATGAATGACAAAAATTGTCATACTATGTTTAATCATCATATTACTTTACACTCTTAGCCTTATAATTGCTGTGCTATCTACTTAACTGCAACAGTAATCCTACAAGTTACCAAAATGTGTACCAATTCGAGTATCATTAAGGAAGCTCTGTTTATTACTATTTAAAGAAAAAATAGTATTTTTATATTTCAGTAAAAATTATCAGTACATGTCATCTGTCATGATATAGAGATTATCTAGGAAGAGAGAATAAATACAATGGAAGGTAAGTAGGGTGAAGGAACAAAAGTAGATGGAAGGAGGAAAGAGAAAGCTGGTAATGAGTATGTAAAACTATGCCACTGGGTCAAAGCCACATTATCAAAATTACCTATATTTACAGAGAACATATGTCCCAATATGACTGGAGTAATCCCAGTTTATGCCGCTTATCCTGGAGGCATCCCTTTTTGACTCTCAAAAGTGTATTGGTTTAGATGACAAATCATATGGTCACCCTACCTAAATTAATTTAAGAAATTAATTCAATTGTATTAGAGGTGGCCTATATATTTTTAAATTTTTATTTTTTAAATTTTATTGAAGAATGGTTGGCAAATAATTATATGCATTTAAGGTGTAGAACAGAATGTTTTGTTTATCTCATTTAATGATTCCCACAATCAAGCTAATTAACATTCCCATCGCTTGACATAGTATCCATTTTTTTTTTGATGAAAACACTTAAGATCTATTTCTTTAGAAAATTTCAAGCTTCAATTATAAGATAAATAAGTTCTAGAAATCTAATATACAACATGGGGACTACAGTTAATGTTTTAGTCTGTTTTGTGTTGCTATAACAGAATTACCTGAGACTGGGTAATTTATAAAGAAGAGAGGTTTATTTGGCTTACGATTCTGGGACAACTGCATCTGGCATGGGCCTCAGGCTGCTTCTACTCATGGCAGAAAGTGGTAGGCTGCTGGTGGGTACATGCTGATCACATGGTGAGAGAGGAAGCAAGAGGGACAGAGAGAGGAGGTGCCGGGGTTCTATAAACAACAAGCTCTCGCAGGAACTAATAGAGTGAGAACTCACTCATTACTCCCCTACTCCCCCAGGGAGAGCACTAATCCATTCAAGAGGGATCTGCCCCCGTGACTCAATCAGATTCCAATACTGCCACATTGGAGATCAAATTTCCACATGAGTTTTGGAGGGGACAACACATCCAAACTCCATCAGTTAATAATATGTATTGTAGAGCTGCTAGTGTATAGCTGAGTCCAGGGGAGGCCCTCCCACCAACCGAGTGGGCACACAGGTGAGTTCAGATCCTGTGTGTTGCCCTATATGCAGCTGCTGGTACACATTCAAGACACAGAGGAGCACAACCACCAACAAAACGGGAGCAGAAGCACCCCACCACACACTCAACTGCATTGATGCTAGAAGAATCACCAACAGAGCCAACAAATAGAGGAATAAATCTTTCTCCTCATAACCAACTCCAGAGTAATAGAAGAAAAATGTCTCCTACCAGATGACCAAACATCAGTGAATAAATACTAAAACTACAAACAAACAAGAAGATATGACACCACCAAAGTAATATGACCCCATAAAGCAGGAAAACCTTGAGATGTCTGAAAAGGAATTCCGAGCACTGATCTTAAGAAAACTCAAAGAGGTAAGAGAAAAATCAATTAGAGACAGAATCAGACAAGAAAAAATACTCAGGAGATGAAGGAGGAAATTTACAAAGAGATTAATACCTTAAAAAAGAATGTTATAGAGCACCTAGAACCGAAGGACTAACTCAGTGAAATAAAAAGCACAACAGAGAGTTTGAGCAGCAGTATAGAACAAGCAGAAGAAAGAATTTCAGATCTCAAAGATGGTCTTTTTGGAATAACCCAGGCAGACAAAAAGAAGGAAAAAAGTAATTTTAAAAAAAATGAAGAAAATCTAAGAGAGCTAGCAGACAATTTCTTTCACACAAACATCCAAATCATGGGTATTCCTGAAGGGGAGGAGAAAGGATAAGGCATTGAAAACCTATTCAAGGAAATAATAACAGAAAAGTTCCCAGGTACAGGGAGAGTTGCAGACCTCCAGATCCAGGGAGCCCAGAGTCTCCCAGACAGATTCAATCCAAAACACTCCTACCCAAGACACCTTATAGTCAAACTGGCAAAACTCAAAGACAAAGAGAATTCTAAAAGCAGCAAGAAAAAGTGTCAAGTCAACTATAAGGGAATGCCCATCAGACTAACAGCAGACTTCTCAACTGAAACCTCACAGGCCAGAAGAAAATGGGATAATATATATAAAATACGAGAAGAAAAACATGGCCAGCCAAGAATTCTATATCCAGCAATTTTGTCCTTCAAAAATAAGCGAGAAATAGTGTATGTTGAGATACACAAAAATTATGGGAGTTCACTATTACATGACCAGTCCTGCAAGAAATACTCAAAAGAGTCCTGCATCCAGAATCTGAAAAATGATAATCACTGTAATGGACTAACAAGAAAGAGCAAAACCCACTGTAAAAAAAAAAAAAAAATAGAAACAAGAAAGAGAAAGAAGATAAACCATTTCACCACAAAAATCCAACTAACATTGAAGATGAAAATAAAAGGGGAAGAAAGGAACAATGATATTTAAAACATATAAAAAAGACCCCAACAATGTAATGTCTGGGGAAAAGATATACATGTCAATATCAATATTAAAGGTAAATGGATGAAACTCCCCATTAAAAAGAAGCAGATTGACTGAATGGGTTAAAAAGCTAGACTCAAATATATGCTGTCTTCAAGAGACCCACCTCACCTATAAAGACACACAGACTAAACATGAAGGGATGGAAAAAGATATACCACGCAAATAGAAACTAAAAATAAGTAGGAATAGCTACTCCTGTATTGCGTAAAATAGATTTAAAACCAAAACCCATAAAAAGAGACAAAGAAGGACATTATATAATGATAAAGGAATTTATCCAGTTAGAAGACATAAAGATCATAAATATGTATGCACCCAACATGAAAACACCCAGATAAGTAAAGCAAACACTCAGACCTAAAAAAGATAGACCCTAATATGATAATAGTGGGTGACCTGAAAACTCCCTCTCAGCATCGGACAGACCTTCCAGACAACAAATCAACAAAGAAACACAGGATTTAAACTGCACCTTAGACCAATTGGACCTGCCAGACATCTACAGAACATCTCATCCAACAACTAGAGAACACACACTTGTCTCATCAGCACATGAAACATTTTCCATGATAGACTACATGTTAGGTCACAAATGAAGTCTCAGAAAATTATTAAAAAATTGAAATAATTCCAAATATCTTTTCAGACCACAAAGGATTAAGACTGGAAATCAATAACAAGCAAAATTCTGGAAACTATACAAGTGCATGAAATCTGAACAACAGACTCCTCAATAACCAATGCGTCCAAGAAGAAATTAAACAGGAAATCAAAAAAAAAAAAAATTGAAACTAATGAAAATAAAGGTACATCATACCAAAACCTGAGGGATACTGCAAAAGCAGCACTAAGAGGGAAGTTCATTGTAGTAAACACTACCATCAAAAGAATGGAACAACTTCAAATAAATGACCTAACAGTATGCCTCAAAGAACTAGAAAAACAATTACAATCCAACCTTAAAAGTAATAGACAGAAAGAAACAATTAAGATCAGGGCAGAACTAAATGAAATAGAGAGAAAGAAAATGATACAAAAGATCAATGAAATAAAAAGCTGGTTTTTATAGAAGATAAATAAAATAGACAAACCATTAGTGGGTTAAAAAAAAAGAGAGAGAAAGGACCCAAGTAACAAAAGTCGGAAAAGAAAAGGGAGACATTATAACCAATACAACAGAAATACAAATAATAAATAGAGATTATAATAAACAACCGTGTGCCAACAAATATGAAAATCTGGAGGAAATGGATTGAGTTCTGGACACATAGAAACTACCAAGACTGAACCATGAAGAAACAGAAAATATGAACAGACCTATAACATGCAATGAGATTGGATCAGTAATCAGCAGTCTTCCAACAAAAAAAAAAAAAGCCCAGGACCAGATGGCTTTACAGCAGAATTCTATCATACCTTTAAAGAAGAATTAATACCACATCCATTCAAACTTCCCCCCAAATTGGAAAAGAAGCCATTCTCCCAAGCTCATTTTATGAGGCCAGCATTATCCTGATACCAAAACTAGGCAAAGATATAACAAATACAGACAATTACAAACCAATATCCTTGATGAATATAGATGCAAAAATCCTCAACAAAATATTGGCAATCAGAATACATCAACACGTCAAAAAATTTACACCACAATCAAGTGGGATTCATTCCAGGGATGAAGGGTGGCTCAACATATGCAAGTCGATAAATGTCATACACCACATCAGAAAAATCAATGATGAAAACCATATGATTATCTAAATAGATGCCCAAAGGCATTTGACAAAATTCAACATCCCTTCATGATAAAGACTCTCGTCAAATTAGGTAAAGAAGGAAATTATCTCAACACAGTAACAGCCATTTATAACGAAACAATCACCAATATCATCTCATATATGATGACATTGAATAGGATCAAGACAAGGATGCCCACTCTCACCCCTCCTATTTAACTTAGTATCAGAAGTACCAGCCATAGCAATCAAGCAAGAGAAAGAAATAAAGGACATCATGATTGGAAAGGATAAAGTAAAACTGTCCCTGTTTGCAGATGACATGATTTTATACATAGAAAACACTAAAGAGTCTACCAAAAATCTTTTAGAGCTAATTAACAATTTCAATAATGTTGCAGGATACGAAATCAATACCTCAAAATTAGTAGTGATTAATTCTTCTATAATGAACTAGCAGAAAAAGAAATCAGGAAAGCAAGCCCATTTACAATTGTTGCCAAAAAAATAAAATATCTAGGAATCAGTTTAACCAAAGAGGTGAAAGATCTCCACAGTCAGAACTACTAAATGCTACTGAAAGTAATTAGAGAGGACAGAAAAAGATGGAAAGACGTACCATGCTGTTGGATGGAAATAATTAACACTGTGAAAATGTCCATTCTAAACAAAGCAATGTACAGATTCAATGCAATCTAATCAAAATACCAATGACATTCTTCACAGAAATAGAAAAAGCAATCTTAACATTCATATGGAATGAGGACAAACCCCAAATAGTCAAAGAATCCTGAGTTAAAAAAAAATAAAGCCAGAGGCATAACACTACCTGACTTCAGACTGTATTTCAAAGCTACTGTACCCAAAACTGAATGGTTACTGGCATAAAAACAGACACTCTGATGAATGGAACAGAATAGAATCCCTAGGATTCAACCTACACACTCACAGCCAACTGATATGTGACAAAGGCAGCAAGAACATACATTGGGGAAAAGACTGCATCTTCAATAAATGATGCAGAGAAAATTGGACATCCATATGCAGAAAAATGGAACTGGACCTGTACCTCTCACCATATACAAAAATCAACTTGAAAGGGTTTAAAGACTTAAATATAAGATAAGAAAAAATAAAATTACTAAAGGAAAACATAGGGGAAACACTCCAGGAAGTAGGACTGGGCAAAGACTTTATGAAAAAGACCCCAAAAGCACAAGTACCAAAAGAAAAATAAACAAATTGGATTATATCAAACTAAAAAGTTTCTGCACAGCAATGGGAGTAATTAATGGAGTGGGAAGACAACATATGGAATGGGGGAAAGTATTTGCAAGCTGTACATCTGACAAGGGATTAATATCTAGAATGTACAAAGAACTCAAAAAATATATATATAGTATAGAAAACAAATTATGCAGTTAAAAAATGGACAAAAGAAAATGAATGGACATTTTTCAAAGGAAGACCTACAGATGGCCAACAGGTACATGAAATAATGCTCAGCATCATTAGTCATCAGAGAAGTGCAAATCAAGAGTACATTGAGATATCATCTCAGCCCAGTTAGACTGGCCATTATTAAAAAGACTAAGAATAACAAATGCTGGGAAGGATGCAGGGAAAGGGGAACTCTTCTACACTGTTGGTGGGACTGTAAATTAGTACAGCCATTATGGAAAACAGTATGGAGGTTTCTCAGACAACTACAGATAGATCTACCATATGATCCAGCAATCCCACTACTGGGTATATATCCAAAGGAATGGAAATCATCATGTTGAAGGGATACCTTCACTCCCATGTTCATTGCAACTCTATTTCCATAGCCAACATATGGAACCAACCTAAAGTCTATTAACAGATGACTGGAAAAGGAAAAGGTGGTATATATACACATTGGAATGCTATTCAGCCATTAAAAAGAATGAAATTCTGCCATTTGCAGCAACATGGATGAGTCTGGGGGAAATTATGTTAAGTGCAATAAGCTAGACAAGGAAAGAGAAATACCATGTGTTCTCACTCATAACTAAGTGCTAAGAAGGAAAGGAGGGAAGGAGGAAGGGAGGGAGGAAGAAAGGATGGCAGGAAGGAAGGAAGAAAGGAAAGAAGGACCACAACAATACATCAGTCTTTCAGAAGGAAAGTATAAACCTAAGGATACTAGAGATACGGAGAAGGGAGGGAAGGGGGTTGGGGAGTGTTAGATCGTGTATAGGGCATAAAGAAAATGATCACCATTTGTAATTATGAATAAGCTAATAATAAATATAAAAATAAAAAGGTATTTATTGTAAGCTTGTACTTGAAATTTGCTAATGGATTAGATCTAGAGGCTACTTATTTAAAATATTTATTGTTCTATATGTGTATGTTTAATACCAGTTTTTTCATTTTAAAATCAACTTTACTGATGCATAATTTATGCAAAACAATAAAAACACTCATTTTCAGTGCACAGTTCATTGTGTTTTGAAAAATGTACACACCCTTGTAACTACTATTCCAAACCAGTTATAGAATATTTTTACCACCCAAAAAATTCCTTTGTGCCAATTTTCAGTTAATTCCATCCTCACCTCCATACCACTCCTAGGAAAAGTGCTTTCTGTGACTATAGGTTAGATTTGTCACACCTAGAGTTTTACATTAATGGAATCATACCCTGTACTCTCCTTTGTGTCTGGCTTCTTTTGCTCACCATAATGTTTTAGAGATCCATGTGTGTTGTTTCGTATATCAATAGTTCTTTCTTTTTCCTGGCCAATATCCCATTGTATAAACAGATTTGTTACAGTTTGTTTAACCATTCACACACTGAAGGACAACTGGGCTATATTCAGTTTTGTCTATTACGTATAAATATACATTCATGTATAAGTCTTTGTATGAAAAAGTGTTTTTCTTCCTTCAGATAAAAACCTAGAAGTGAAATAGTCAGATCATACAGTAAGTTTATCTTTTGCTTTATATGAAACTACCAAATAGTTTTTCCAAAGTGGTTGTACCATTTTACAATGCTGCCAGCAATATGAGAGAGTTTTAGTTGTTCTACATCCTTGCCAACATTTGGCATGGTCACTCTTTCTAATTTTAGCCATTCCAGTGGGTGCATAGCAATGACTTTTCTTTGCATTTCCATAACTAATGAAATTGAACATTTTTTCATATTCTTTTGTGAAATGTCAGTTAAAATCTTGTTTAAAATTTGCTTATCAGTGTTTCAACTACTGATTAGAAAAGTTATTGGAAACTTTGCTATGTGTTAGAGTCCCTGATAGTCATACTGTGCCTTTAACACATCAAACTCAGATTAAAATGAAATGAGTCAAAAATACAAGTTTATAGAAATACAAAAGCAAGCTAGGTTTTCCAAATCTATTAATTCATCTTTAATCATTGAAATAATGACTATACACAAAGTGACTAAAGCAACCTCAGCAACGCTTCTATTTCTTCAACAGTCCCGTAGAATGTGCCTTATATAGTGCCTTCTAACCATTAAAAGCTCAATATATATCTGTGTATTTATTAATACTCTTGTATCATTTATACATTACGATATGATGACAATTAATTTGGGGGAATGTGTTAATTAACAAAATACACTTTCTATATTTTACACAATCACTGATCATTTTCCTCTTGAACACATTTTCACAATTGAAAATCTGCTTATGAAGTTAGTGAATGTCCAATCTCCTTACTTCTTTCATTCTTCCTCTCATTTAAGCTGACTCACTTCTCACAAAAGAGGAGGCATATCAGGAAGAAAAGGTGAAACTTTAAATATCGAATTTCTTCTTTCCTAGTAGCTTAGGTAAAAAGATGTGGTTAAATAAAGATAAATGTTATTGGGAGATATCTCTTCGCTATACTAATTTCCTTTCCTTTAGATAAATAACCCGCAGTGGGATTGCTGGATCATATGGTAGTTCTACTTTTGGTTTTTTGAGGAATCTCCATTCTGTTTTCCATAATGGCTGTACTAATTTACATTTTTACCAACAGTGTACAAGAATTCTCTATTCTCCACATCTTCACCAGCTTTTGCTCTTTTCCATCTTTTTGATAATAGCCATTCTAACTGGAGTAAGATGCTGTCTCATGGTTTTCATTTGTATTTCCTTACTGATTAGTGATGTTGAGCATTTTAAAATATTTCTGTTGGCCATTTATATATGTTCTTTTAAGAAATGTCTATTAGGTCATTTGCCCATTTTCCAAATAGTATTATTGGTTTTTATCCTACTGAAGAGATATCTGTGCCCCCATGTTTACTGCAGAACTATTCACAATAGCCGAGATAAGGAATCAACCTAGATGTCCATTGACAGATGAATGGATAAAGAAATGTAGTACATATACACAACAGAATACTACTCAGCTATAAAAAAAGGATGAAATTCTGTCTTTTGCAGAACATGGATATCCTAGAAGACAATATGTTAAGTAAAATAAGTCAGTCACAAAAAGATAACTATTACATGTTTTCACTCATACGCGTGTGCTAAAAAGAAAAAAAAATGTTGAGCTTATAGAAGTAGACAGAATTGTGGTTACTAGAAGCTGGGAAAGGGACTGGGGGGATTGGGGGAGGATGGTTAACAGAAAAGGTAGCTAGATAGGAAATCACACCTAGATAGGAAAAATAAGTTCTAGGGGTCTACAGTAGTGCTAGGCATCTATAATTAACAACAATTTATTGTATGCTCTCAAATGTCTAGCAGAGAGGAACTCAAATGATCTCATCACGAAGAAATGATAAATTTTTACAGTGATGAATATGCTAATTACCCTGCTTTGATCATCACACATTGTACGCATGTATTAAAATATAACTGTACCCCAACAAATATGCACAACTGATACATGTAAATAAATAAATAAATAAATAAATAGTTGTTGGCAGAATGAACTTTTTGTATTAGACACAGATTTCATTATTCCTGTTCCTTTTGCTTACAGTCAGCAAGTCTGCTTAGATTATGCTTATAAGAACACATTCTGCAAATAAGTCTAACCATTATCTGCATCAGTTTCAGCTGAAACACTATATTGATATAATTAAAGTAAAAGATGGCGAGACCTGAGAATAGCCTCAAGTACTTTGAAAAAATCTCAAACATTTTAGAGAAATAGTTTGTAAAAGATGAGAAATACTTTGAGACCTCACTTGATTCCAAAAGGAAAAGATATTTTTCTATTTGGTATGTACAAATAAAAATTAATCCCCTTTTATTTTATAGTTTTGCTATTTTTAATACTATACTGCCAGGTACTGATGTTAGTTGGTTCAGCTTGTACTTGAAATTCATAAACTCTGCTCTGTCAGATAACCTAGAAAAATTTTAGATGAGAGCAAAATATTCTTAGTATTGAAAGTGAGTTTGTATATGCAGAATCTCATGCTCTTTCTAAATATAGATTTTAGAATCTATTTCAAATTATTTAAAATAATAATAAACATCAGATTATGGGGAATTACATTAATTCTAGCAATATACCTGAATTATAAGGAATTAAATATAACACTTCTTACTATCTTTATAGAGTCAGAAATAATACACCAGCATTACTATAACTTAAGAAAACACTTTGTCCCATTCAGTTCAATTAATAAGAAATGAATATGTAAAAATGGAGAACATAATTAAACCTTTTAAATCTAGACCATTTCCCATGTAATCTACATCTATGTCTGTATCTATTGCTACTGTGCATATCTACAGTGAGAGCGCAACTGTAGATATATATGAAATGAAACACACCTGGTATGTATGAATTGGAAAAATAACTTGAATCCTGAATGTAGGTTTTTTATTTTTTGGTCACATTATTTTTTTTTTTCCTTTTTGTCTTTTTTCATGTCCAGCAATGGATTGCAACCCTCAGTGTCGCCCCCATACCGGACCAGGACTGGCAACGGGATCGCAACCCTTGGTGTTGCGCCCGCACCCCTCCCAGCCAGTGAGCGGGAACTGGTCTGTATGTGGGATCCGAACCCTCGGCGGGAGCGCCACCATGCTCCCAAGCAGCGCACTGTAGCAGTGCACCACCGGGCCGGCCCTTTTTGGTCACATTATTAACACCATTCTCAGACTACTATTTTCTCTCTCTACTCTTCTGAGGACCCTCAATACACGAAGGCATTCTTCACTGCAAAACTGTAATGTAACAATAGCTAAAGTTCCTATTGAATAAAGCAACTCTTCTTAGTACTTTACTTAAAAGCATAAAATTAAGACGAAGTTACAAATCCAATGTAGTCACTACTGGAGCAGGGTTATCCAATATATTCAGTATTTCAAAATGGAGAAAGCTGTAGATGAACAAGCGGCAAATTGATGCCCTGAAAATGAGAACCAAGAATTGCTGAGATTTCCATATTACACCTTCAGCTTTTCAAGGTTCCCTTTCTAGAACACCATTAAGAAAGTGTATTTTTCTTCTCCTTAATCCTACTTGCTCTTACCTCTTCCTCTCTTGATTAGGCATAGGAATGATGTGGGCCTTGTTTGGGTTAGGTAACCCAGCATAGAGAGCAATAGGATAGCCCTAAAGTCCAAACACAGTGGATTGAAAAAGAGCAGGCTGCATTTAAGTTTGTTACCTAACCAGAACTGATGTTCCATGCATAATTCCTACCATGGAGTAGGCATGCCCAATTATACAAGGTAGAAAAATTTGCGCCAAGCTTCTGTTTGACAGAGATGAATATGTTTTGTGACCTAAAGTAAATATATGCTTACCCCCAATAATGGTATTTATCTTAACAGGCATTTACTGAGTGTCCACTGTGTATAAGTCCTTTGTTTTGGCCTAAGAGTAAAAAAAGATTGTTTTTAATGCAGTTAAATCAGTAAAATTGGATGAGATAAGTAGCAAAGCAAAACATGGGAGATAAAACAAGTGAGATAAACTCAAAATGGTATAAAAGCATAAATAAGGTAAAATATTACTTGGGCTTGGGAAGCTCCATAAAGGCAGAATTATGCTGTAAAGAAGGGGTCAAATATTGTCAGAGAAGGACAGGAATTTTAAAGAGAAAATAATGTGAAGCAAGGCATAGAAGTGGGAAATACCTAGTCTTGTTTCCCTGGACCATGAGATAGTTACTAAAAATGCAGGACTGGAATCTGGAATAGCAGTTTTTAATTTTAATGATGTCTAATTAATCACTTTTTTCTTTTATACATCAAGTTTTGGTATCATATCTAAAATAAAATTGGCTTAAACCAAGGCCAAGATAACAAGTACATTCTCTTATGTTTTCTATTATATGTACCATAGGTTAAGGTTTTCAATTTTAGCCTGTGATTCATTTTGTGTATGGTGTGAGGAATGTATGGGTCAAGGTTCTTCTGCTTCATTTTTTTTTATATGACTGTCCAATTGTTCCAGCACCATTTGTTGAGAAGACTCTTCTTTCTCTATTTTCTCCATCAAATTGTCTTTACACCTTTGTTAAAAATCAATTGATCATATATGTGTGAAACTATTTCTGCACTCCCTTATCCACTCCATTGATCTATTAGTTTATCTTTTTCCCAACACCACACTGGCATCATCATTAAAGCTTTATACTAAGTCTTGAAATCCAGTAGTCTAAGTACCCCATTTCTTTTTCAAAATTATTTTGGCCACCTTCTTCTTGAAGCTCAGTGATTATTCTATTTCCCTAGGCAAATATCTTATGAAACAATGTGTACAGATTGTGCTTTCTCAAGTTCTACAGCTGTTGACATACTGCACAGGTTTAAAAGTAGCTGTTTTAGGGTCCTTCGGGATCTCCGGTGAACTCATAAGAAAGTAATAATAGGATTCAGGTCAATGAGAATATATGGGTGATGATAAAAAAAAGCCATCAATGAGACCTATTACAGAAGAGGAAAACTAATTCAATTAGAAGAAAATACAATTAATTACTTTGGCTTGGTAAAAAGTATTATGAAAAGTCATTTATGTGAACTGCATGATTAAAGCCTAATTACCGTGAATCATAATAACAATTATGTGCATCATTAAGTGTCAGATTTACTTTGCTATGTTTTACTTGATTAAAGCAGGAAACTCCAAACGTATTTAGTTGGTCTTCATGGATTTTTGGATGATGCCACACAGTTGTTGCTAATGTGGCAAAATTGCTTACTCAGCTCTTTAAAAAATGACTGAATTGTTTCAGTACCATTTGTTGAAAATTTTCTTTAGCAGAAAAAGGTTTAAAAATAAAGCTTAAATGAAACATACTGGGGAAAATATTGCAAATCAACACAAGTGGAAATGGCTAACTTCCTTAATCTGTAAAAAGCTCTTACAATTCAGAAAGGAAAAGATTCATGATAAAAATGGACAAAACAGATTAGCAAACAGTGCACAGCAAAATAACTACCAATGACAATTAAAAACAAAACAGAAAAAAATGATCAATATCATTCATAAGAGACACAAAATTTAAAACTACTATTAGACATCAGTTTTTCACCTATTGAATCATTAGATACCAAAAATTTGATAAAACTGTGCCAGCAAGGATGACCCAGATATACATAGTCATACACATGTGCAAAATGATGTGTATACAGGCAAGAATATCATTGTGAAATCTTTAATAAAAGTGGAAAAAATTTCTATAAATTGAATATATTTCAAATGCATTCTGATACATGCACATATACCCAGTTGTTTGTAAATGCAGATATTATGTCTGGAAACACACACACACACAACCTGGTTACAATGACTGCCTCCTGACCATGGACCTAAGACAGGAAGGAAGACTTATTTTTCACTGTATATTCTTTTATACATTTTTACATTGTGCCACCTTGTAGATAAATACACAAATTTAAAATGTTCATTATCCTAATTCACCTTACAAGTTGAGTTCTAGTTCTACTTCCTCTCATTTTTTCCTCTTTTAACTCATTTCCTTCTACAGAAATCAGTTCTAAAGCCTTGAGGTGAGCCAAAGAAGATAGATATCAATGCTGGAGGATGTGGAAGCTTCAGTGGCAGAGCCTGAGCTGGGTGAGGAGAATGTCTCCATAAGAGTGCTGTTCTGCATATTAAATGTGTTTAAAGTCATATTCAGCTGCGATAAGAAGGGCATCTGTGCAAGGGGAAGCCCAGTGTGAGGAGTCAGAGATGACCTGGCTGAGGAGGACATCATGCAGGGAGGTGGCCTGGCACAAGAGCCCAAGGAGCATCCTTATGGGAGGCTGCCTGGTGTGGGGCATTACAGACTATGCAGGATGAGGAGGATCTCAGATTGTCAGCCTTGAGCAGATCAGTGAGGTCATGCACACAGGGAAGTGAGCGAGGGCAAAGTCTGGAGTTTAGTTAGGTACTGGGCACTAATCAAATAAGTAAATATATTAAGCACAACATGAGCCAGGCTTTTCACTATCAGAAAAAAGGAAAATACAAAAAGGGATAAAACTTGAATAAACCCAGTAGTGTAGATTTGAAGAGGAAATACAATATGAGCTCACCATTTTCAAGATACAGATATATAGAAAGAGATATAGCTATAAGATTTTGTTTGCTTTTCTGTACACACTAACACACACACATCCTACCCTGTTCACATCCTAATCTCAATGAGTACATGTAGTACTCAGATTCTGACTTATAAATACCATTTTACAATTAAAGGAACCAGTGCTGCTTGGAGAAATGACTGATTCCAGGGCTGGGCAAGGAGAGCATAAGATTTTGATAGCTATATTGCAGTTATATAGAAGAATGTCCTCCTTTGTAAGAAATATAAATTAAACTAGTGTTAGGGGAATGACAGATATAGTATTGGTAACCTATTCTCAAATGATTCAGAAAAAAAAGAGTCCCTGAATTGTACTTGTAACTTTTTCTATAAATTTGTGTATTGTTTCAAACATTTTTAAATGTATATATTTTTGGACCTGTCCATGAAGAACACATGACCCAGTGCCACACTGCCACCAATGGCAAAGGTACACAGTCAGGCAGGAGAACAGGCCAGCCATCAGCCAGACCCCTGCCCACCCTCACAGAAGGCATGACCCCACACCATTCCATCACTGATGGGGGAGGCACATAGGCAGGAAGAACAGGCCAGCAACGCACTCAGATTCCCCCTGACCCATGCAGATGTCAGAACGCCATGCCATGCACTGCTGATGGAAGAGGCACTGAAGCAGGCAGGAGAACAGGCCAGCCACCTACACAGACCCTCACACTGTGCTGCCACCAATAGGGGAAGCACTTAGGCAGGCAGGAGAACAGGCCAGCCCCGCACCCAGAAACCCATCCCACCAATGCAGAAGGCAAGACCCTGCACTGTGCCACCACCAATTGGGGAGGCACACAGATAGGCAGGTGAACAGGGCAGCCACCTGCCCAGTCCCTCCCCACCAGCACAGAAGGCAAAACCCTATGCACAGTGTCACCACCCTAAAGCTTTACACATCTTCTGCAGAGGTGATCCACAACAGCCACCACCACAGCTAATACAGTTGCAAGGATGGCTCACTGCCTTAGACACATTCACAACCACTGTGCAGGTGACCCACCACATATTTGACTTCACTGACACAAGGACAGTAACTAGAAGAGCGTAGAAAAAGGAGTCTTTCTCTTCAAAGTACATTCCAGAATAATAGAAGAAGTAACTGATTTACCAGATGACCAAAAATAAATATAGAGATACTAGGAATGTGAAAAAATCAGAAAATATGACACCACCAAAGGAATTCAGTAACTCTCAATTACCAGACCCTATAGAACAGGAAACCCTTGAAATGACTGAAAAGAAGTTCTGAGTAACTATCCTAAGGAAACTCAATGAGATAAGAGAGGACTCTGTAAGATAACACAATGAAATGAGAAAAAAAATCAAGGATATGAAGGAGAAAATTTGCAAAGACATTAATACCTTAAAAAAGAATGCAGCAAACTCCTGGAACTGAAAGATGCATTCAATGAAATAAAAAACACAGTCAAGAGCGTAAGCAGCAGATTAGAACAAGCAGAAGAAAGAATTTCTGAACTCAAAGACAGTCTTTATGAAAAACCCAGGCAGACCAAAAAAAGGAAAAAAAGAATTTTAAAAAATGAAGAATTTCTATGAGAGCTAGCAGACAATCATAAGCACACGAATATCCAAATCATGGTTGTTCCTGAAGAGGAGGAGAAAGGTAAAGAGACACAGACCTTCAGATCCAGGAAGCTCAAGGACCCACAAACAGATTCAATCCAAAAAGATCCTCTCTGAGACACATCACAGTCAAACTAGCAAAGCCCAAAGACAAAGAGAGAACCCTAAAAGCAGCAAGAGAAAATCATCAAGTCACTTATAAGGGAGCCCCCATCAGACTAACAGCAGACTTCTCAACTGAAACTCTATAGGCCAAAAGATAGCAGGATGACATATTTGAAATACTAAAGGAAAAATACTGGCAACCAAGAATACTATACCTGGCAAGGCTGTTCTTCAGAAATGGGGGAGAAATAGTGTATTTCCCAGACAAACAAAAACTGCAGCAGTTCATCACCACACAACCAGTCCTAATAGAAATTCTCAAGGGAATCCTGCATCTGGAATCCAAAAAACAATAATCACTACCATGATTACATAAGGAAGAACAAAATCAACTAGTAAATTACAATTGCAAATGTGAAAGAAAAGAAACAAAATCTTAGTAACTCAAAAAAAAAATACACAAACATTGATGACCAATAATAAAGGAACAAATGTTACTCAAAACATGTAAAAGAAAAAAAAAGCTGTAAAATGCCAGGAATAAGACAATACCTTTCAGTAACAAACCTAAATATAAATGGATTAAACTCCACATGCAAAAGACACAGGCTGATAGATTGAATCAAAAAGCAAGACCCAACTATATACTGTGGTTTAGAGACTCATCTCACCTGTAAAAATGCACACAGACTAATAGTGAAGGGATGGAAAAAGATATACCAAGCAAATGGAAACCAAAATTGGGCAGAAGTAGCCATTCTTATATCAGATAACAAAGACTTTAAGCCAAAAACCATAAAAAGAGACAAATAAGGCTACTATATAATGATAAAGGGACCTATCCAGCAAGAAGTCATAGCAATCATAAATATATATGCACCCAGCACTGGAGCATACAGATATATAAAGCAAACACTATTAGACCTAAAGAGAGAGATAAACCCCAATACAATAAAAGTAGGGGACCTGAACACCCCCCTCTCATCATTAGACAGATCATCCAGGCAACAAATCAACAGAGAAATGCAGAATTTAAACTACACTTTGACTAGTTGGACCTGGCAGATATCTGCAGAACATCTCATCCAACAACTATAAATAAGAAGGATCCAATCCCAAAGTTAGTAGAAGGAAGGAAATATTTAAGATTAGAGAAGAACTAAATGATATAGAGACTGAAAAAACAATATAAAATATCAATGGCTTCAGGTCTTATATTTAAGTCTTTAATCTGTTTTGAGTTGATTTGGTTTATGGTGAGAGGTACAGGTCTGGTTTTGTTATTCTGCATGTGGATGTCCAATTTTCCCAGCACCATTTATTGAAGAGGCAGTCTTTTCCCCAATGTATGTTCTTGCTGCCTTTGTCAAATATCAATTGGGTGTAAGTATGTGGGTTGATTCCCAGGTTTTCTACTATATTCCATTGAGCTGAGTGCCTGTTTTTTATTCCAGTACCAAGCTGTTTTGGTTACAATAGCTCTGTAATATAATTTGAAGTTGGATAGTGTTGCTTCCAGCTTTAATATTTTTGCTCAGGACTGCTTTGGTTATGCAGGGTCTTTGTGGTTCCATATGAACACTTGGATTATTTTTTCTATTTCTGTGAAGAATGTCATTGGTATTTTGATGGGGATTGACAGATGATGGGATAAGAAAAATGTGGTTTATATACACAATAGAATACTAATCAGACATGAAAAAGAATGAAATTCTGCCATTTGCAACAACATGGATGGTTCTGAAGAAAATTATGTTAAGTGAAATAAGACAGACAAATCAACAAAAATACCACATGTTCTCACTCTTAACTGGCTGCTAGGAAGGGAGAGAGGGAAGGAAGGAGGGATAGAGGGCAGAAGGAAGGAATGAAGAAAAGAAAGAAAGAAAAGATCACAACAATATGTTGGACTTTCAGAAGGAGAGAACAAGTCTAAGAATACTACAGATGGGGGAGGGAGGGAGGATGTTCAGGAAGTGATAGGTTGGGCAAAGGGCATAAAGAAATATCACAATTTGTAGGAATGAATATGCTAATGAAAAATAATAAATAAATAAATAAAAGTAAATAAACCAAATTGAATTTTTCTACAAAAAATCAATGAAACAAAAAGTTGGCTTCTTGAGAAGATAAACAAAATAGACAAGCTATTAGCTAGGCTAACAGAAAAACAAGAGACAAGACCCATATAAAAATCAGAAAAGAAAAAGGAAATAGTACAACCGATTCTACAGAAGTACAAAAAATCATTAGAGACTATTATAAACAACTACACCAACAAATTTGAAAACCTGGAGGAAGTGAATAAATTTCTTGACACATACCAATTACCCAGACTGAACCAAGAAGAAATAGAAAACCTGAAAAGATGAATGACAAGCAATGAAATGGAAGCAATAATCAGCAATCTCCCATGAAATAAAAGCCCAGGACTGGAAGGCTTTACTGCTGAATTCTACCAAACCTTTAAAGAGAGACAGAATAACAAATGCTGGTGAGAATGTGGAGAGAAGGGAATGCTCCTATGCTATTGGTTGGACTGTAAATTACTACAACCACTATTGAAAACACTAGGGAGATTTCTCAACCAACTACAGATATATCTACCATATGTTCCAGCAATCCCACTTCTGGGTATATACCCAAAAGAATTGAAATCATCATACAGAAGAGATACTTGCACTCCCATGTTCATCACAGCTCTGTTTACAATAGTCAAGATATGGAACCAACCTAAATGGCCATCAAATGATGATTGGATAAGCAACATGTTGTATATATACTCCATGGACTACTTCTCTGCCATAAAAAAGGATGAAATTCTGCCATTTGAAGCAACATGGATGAGCTTGGAGAAAATTATGTTGAGTGAAATAAGCAAAGTACAGAAAGAAAAACAGCATGTGTCCTCACTCACTAGAGGGAGCTAAGAGAAAAAGAAGGAAGGAAAGAAAGATCACAGTGGTGCATTGGACTTGCAAAGAAAGAGGGCATACCTAGGGTTGAAGAGTGAATTGGAGGAGGGAGAGAGGGAAGGAGGAGGTCAGGGATTAATTGGGTGAAATGGGGAGTAATCACAATTTGTGGTAATGGTCATGCTGATAGTATTGATCTGGCCACCAAATCTTGGACACAAGTGGTGACAGCTTTGTACCCCTTGAATATGCATAATTAATAAAAAATAAATAAATAAAAATTTTAAAAATGATTATTTTAAAAAACAATTTTGATAATATTAGAGATGAAGAGGTGTCCTCTTCAATCTCTCTTCAAAGTTTAAAAGTGAGATTAGCTCTGATATAAATTTTTCTTTGGTAAAAGTAGTAAATAATTTTTGGAAAAAGAAAGAAACTATATACAATCAAGTTTTATTTTATTACTAAGAAACTGAAGAATGGATACATTTCTTTCCATTATAGTATTTGCTTCCTGTATTAGTCTGCTTCTGTTGCTTATAACAGAATACCTGAAACTGAGTAATTTGCAAAGAAATGAAATTAATTTCATACTGTTTGGAGGCTGGGAAGCCCAAAATCCAGGGAACACATCAAGTGAGGGCCTTGTTCTTGGTGGAAACTCTATATAGTAACACAGGGCATTACATGGTGAGAATGGGCTGAACAAGAGGGTACTTTCTCACTTGCACTCCTTATAAAGCCATCAGAACCACTCCTATTATTCCCACTAAATCATCAGTTCATTGCTCCATGAATGGATCAATCCATTCACCAAGGCATGTTCTGCAAAATCTAATCACTTCCTAAACATCACAGCTTTCAATTATTATAATAGGATTTTGTACCCTCTAAACACTGTTACAGTGGGGATTAGGTTTCCAACATGAAATTTGGAGGACACATTAAACCCACAGCACTTCCTTTCCTTAGTTTTGTATACCACATGTGGAGTTAAAGAAACACTCTTAAAGGTCTTCATTTTCAAATCTATTCTTTTTTTGAAAAAGTAACCAAAGTGGTCATTTTGTACACAGTATTGATGAAAAAGTTAAAAATGCTCGATTGTGTGATGTTAAATGGTGTTATACTAATATTTTCAATAATTTCTATTTCCAAGTACAGAATAAAATTCCTGAAAGCACACGCACACACACACACACACACACACACACACACACAGTAGTAAAACAGTAAAAAGTGGTAATCCCAGGATTGAAACCACTGTTAGTTCTTACAGTTAATTTATTCTATTACAATGATCCCATAGATTTGTACCATGTCTACATGATTTTAAATTGTTTTAATTTTTTTTTTCTAATACCAGATGACCTGGAACATAATGGACATGATACTTATGTGGTAATGTGGTGAAAATTAAAGCATTAGCTGGCTTCTCAACATCAAAAGACTTATGAAAGAAACAAACTGTCTGCTTAATTTTTGTAGCTGGAATACACTCCAAAACTAATCAACATTTTATTCATGCTATTAAAATAACACCTGTAAGTCTCCTGCATCTGGAAATAAAGCACCATCATTCTCATTTGTGCTCAAAACAGGTAAGCTACATGGTGAGAGGTACAGGTCTGGTTACATTCTTCTACATATGGATGTCCAATTTTCCCATCACCATTTATTAAACAGGCAGTCTCTTCCCCAGTGTGTGTTCTTGGTGCCTTTGTCAAAGATCAGATGGCTGTACATATATGGGCTGATTTCTGGGTTCTCTATTCCGTTCCATTGGTCCCTGTGTCTGTTTTTATGGCAGTACCATACTGTTTTGGTTACTATAACTTTGTAGTATAGTTTAAAGTCAGGTAGCATCATGACTCAGGTTTTATGTTTTTTGCTCAGGATTGCTTTGGCTATTCATGGTCTTTCATTTTTCTATATGAATGCTAAAATTGTATTGTCCATTTCTGTGAAGAAAGTCATTGGCATTTTGGTGGAGATTACATTGAATCTGTAGATCACTTCGGGTAATATGGATATTTTCACAATGTTAATTCTTCCAACCCAGAGCATGGGATATACTTCCATCTTCTTGTGTCCTCTTTAATTTCTCTCAACAGTGACTTGTGCTTCTTGTTGTAGAGATTTCTCACATCCTTGGTTAACTTTATTCCTAGGTTTTTTATTTTTGGTGACTGCTGTAAATGTGCTAGCTTTCTTAATTTATTTTTCTGCTAGTTCATTGTAAGAGTATAAAAATGCTACTGATTTTTGTGTGTTGATTTTGTATCCTGCAACTTTTCTGAAATCATTTATCAACTCTACGAGTATTTTTTGTAGAGTCTTTATGCTGTTCTATATGTAGGATCATATCATCTGCAAACAGAGATAGTTTGTCTTCATCTTTTCCAATCTGGAAGCCCTTTATTTCTTTCTCTTCCCTGATTGCTCTGGCTAGTATTTCCAACACTATGTTGAATCAGAGTGGTGAGAATGGGCATCCTTGCCTTGTTCCTGTTCTACAGGGAAAAACTTTCAACTTTTCCCCATGCTGAAAATGGATTAAAGAATTAAATATATATCCTTTAACAATAAAACTCCTAAAAGAAGACATATAAGGAACACATCAGGAAGAAGAATTGAGCATAGACATTATGAATACTGACCCCAAAAGAACAGGCATCCAAAGAAAATATAAACAGAAGGGATTATATCAAACTAAAAAGCTTCTGCACATCAAAAGAAACAATTAACAGAGAGAAAAGGCAACCAAGAGTGGGAGAAAATATTTGAAAATTATGCATCTGACAAAGGAGTAATATCCAGAATACACATGGAACTCAAACAGCTTAACAGCAAAAAAAGAAGCAACCCCATTAAAAAGATGGGCAAAGGAGCTGAATAGGTATTTATCAAAGGAAGATATACAAATGGCCAACAGACACAAGAAGAAATGCTCAACATCACTCAGCATTGAGGAAATGCAAATCAAAAACACTTTGAGATACAATTCACTCCAGTTAGGATGGCTAATATCCAAAAGACTGAGAATACTAAATGTTAGTAAGGATGTAGAGAAAAGGGAACTTTCCTACACTGTTGGTGGGATTGCAAAATGTTTCAGCCATCATGGAAAATGGCATAGAGGTTCCTAGAGCAATTACAGATAGATCTGCCTTATGACCCATCTATCCTGGTGCTGGTTATATAACCAAAGGAATTGAAATCATCATATCAAATGGGTACCCGTAATCCCATGTTTATTGTAGTTCTATTTGAAATAGCCAAGAGTTGGAATCAGCCTAAATGTGCATCATTGGATCAGTGGATATGGAAAATGTGGTATAGCTACAGAATGGAATACCACTCTGCTGTAAAAAAGAATTAAATACTACCATTCACAGCAACATGGACAAACTTAGAGAAAATTATGTTAAGTGAAATAAGCCAGGTACAGAAAGAGAAAAATCACATGTTCTCACTTATATGTGGGAGCTAAAATAATTAATTAGTTAATTAATATACAAAGAGTGGACTGTGAAATCTACTGCCACAAAGACTAAACACCAAAGGAAAGATACCAGAAAAATGAAAAATCAAGAAAGTACAACACCACCAAAGGATAATAATAATGCTCATGCTCTAGATCCTATAGAACAGGAAGTCCTTGAAGTAACTGACAAGGAATTTTGAGCAACAATTATAAGGAAAATAAATGAGACACAAGAAAACTCAGTTAGACAGCACAATGAAATGAGAAAAAGTATACAGGATCTGAAAGAAGAAATGTACAAAGAAATCAATACCATGAAAAAGAATGTAGCAGAGCTTGTAGAGCTGAAGAATTCATTCAACAACAAAAAAACACAACAGAGAATTTAACCAGAATGCTAAAACAAGCAAAAGAGAAAATTTCTGACCTTGAGAATGGGCTGTTTGATAAAAAAAAAGGAGGACAAAAAAAAAAAAAAAAAAAAAAAAAAAAGAAAGAAAGAAAGAAAAAGGAATTAAAAACATTGAAGAAAATCTGAGAGAGTTTGTTGGGCCCATTTTTAGGAGCAAACATTATCTGTGAGCCACATGGTACCTATGGGTGGAGGATAAAGATGGCGCCCACGGGAAGTATGGGAGTCGTAACCCAAGAGAGTTCCGAAAGCTTTTTATTGGTCCTCCAGTATTTCCGCACTCATGAACCCTGCGTGATCGCTATGCTCAACATGTTAGTACAAAATGCATGTCCGTGTAATCCGTTAATTGATTGGTTAGTTCATGGAAAGCCCCTACTTGCTTGCTTATATAAATTGCAGTGTAACAGCAATAAAGTGGAACTGCCCTGACAGAACCCCTGCTACATCTGAGTGTCTCTTTCATGGGGGTGGTTTGAAGGGCAGCAGGCTTACTTTTCCACAAAATCCCTTGGTCTAAACACCGGGGGTAATCCTGTCTGCTTCTTCTCCTTCTGGGTCTGCAGTAGGACCCCAGGCATGCCCCCCCAAGAGATAACAGACAAACTTAAGCACTCAAATATGTGAATGGTGGGTATTCCAGAAGGGGAGGGAAAAGAAAATGACATAGAAAAAATATTCAACAAAATAACAGCAGAAAACATCACAGGTATAGGGAAAGACACAGATATTCAGATTCAGGAGGCACGAAGATCCCCAAACATATTCAACCCAAAAAGGTGCTCTCCAAAACTTGTTACATTCAAATTGGCAAAACTCAAAGACAACGAGAGAATCTTAAAAGCTATAAGAGAGAAGTCTCAAGTCACCTATAAGGGAGCCCCAATCAGACTAACATCAGACTTTTCATCAGAAATCCCAAAAGCCAGAGAAGAATGGGATGATATATTATATTCAAAATACTAAAAGACAAAGATTGCCAGCCAAGAATACTTCACCCAGAAAGGCCTTCTAAAATGAAGGACAAATAGTTTATTTCTCAAACAAAATCTGCAGGAGCTCATTACCACACGACCAGCCTTACAAGAAATTCTCAAGGAAGTATGAGTTTGGTACCTGAAAAACAACCAGCACTGCCATAAATACTCAAGGAAAAACAAAAGCGACTAGTAAAACAAAAATGCTAATAATAAAGATTTAAAAAGTTTATCTTCCACCCCAAGAAACGAAAAAATACAGAAGACAAACAGTAAATCAGAAAGAAAGGACCAAAAGATACATAAGACAACCAAACAAAAATCAATAAAATGCTAGGAGTAAATCAATAAATTTCGCTAACTCCTCTTAATGTAAGAGGATTAAATTCCCCAATCAAAAGACACAGACTGACTAACTGGATTAAAAAGGTGGACCCAAGAATATGCTGCCTTCAAGAGACTCATCTCACCTGTAAACACACACCTAGACTAAGAGTGAAAGGATGGAAAAAGATATACCATGCAAATATAAATGAAAAATGAGCTGGAATAGCTATTCTTATAACAGATAAAATGAACTTTAAACCAAAAACCATAAAAAGAGATAAGGCCACTATATAATGATAAATGGATTTATCCATCAAGAAGACATAACAATCATAAATATATAAAGCAAACATGGTAGACCTAAAGAATGAGATAGACACTAATACCATAACAGCAGGGGACCTGAACAACCCATTATCAATATTGGACAGATCATCTAGGCAAAGAATCAGCAGAGAAACACAAGATCTAAACAACACTCTAGACTAATTGGACTTGGCAGATATCTACAGAACATTTCATCCAGCCACCTCAGAATATTCATTCTTCTCATCAGCACATGGAACATATTACAGGATAGATCACATGTTAGGTCACAAATCAAGTCTCAACAAAATTTTTTAAAATGGAATTATTCCAAGCATTTTTTAAGATCACAATGGATTAAAATTAGAAATCAATAAGAAAAGAAACTCTGGAAACTATACAAACACGTGGAAATTAAACAGCACTCTACATAATGACATATGGGTCCAAGAAGAAATCAAACAGGAAATCAAAACATTTATTGAAACTAATGAGAATAATGACACATCATACTAAAACCTGTGGGATACCGCAAAAGCAGTACTAAAGTACTGCTAAAAAGCAGGGGGAAATTTATCACATTAAATGCTTACTTCAGAAGAATGGAAAGATGACAAGTAAACAACCTAACACTTCACCTTAAAGAACTAGAAAAACAAGAACAATACAAACCCAAAGTTAGCAGGCAGAAAGAAATAATTAAGATCTGAGCAGAACTTGATGAAATAGAAATCACAATAATGATACAAAAGATAAATGAATCAAAAAGTTGGTTTTTGTGAAAAGAAAAATAAAACTCACAAATAAATAGCAAGGCTAACTAAAAAAAGAAGACCCAAATAACAAAAATTAGAAATGAAAAAAGTGATATTACATCTGATACACGAGAAATACGAGAAATCATTAGAGACTACTATAAACAATTATATGCCAACAAATTTGAAAGCGTGGAGAAAATGGATAAATTTGTGGACATATACAAACTACAAAAAATGAGCCAAGAAGATGTAGAAAATCTGAACAGACCAATAACAATAAAAGAGACTGAAGATGTTATCAGAAGGCTACCAAACAAAGAAAAGCCCAGGACCAGATGGATTCACTGCAGAATTCTACAAAGTCTTCAACAAGGAATTGATACCAATTCTTTATAAACTATTCCAAAAGACTGAAACAGAGGCTATTCTCCCAATCTCATTCTATGAAGCAACCATCACCCTGATCCCAAAACCAGGTAAAAATACAACTAAAAAAGAAAACTACAAGCCCATATCCTTGATGAATATAGATGCAAAAACCTCAATAAAATACTAGGTAACAGAATACAGCAACACGTACACAAAATTATACACCATGATTAAGTGAGGTTCATCCCAGAGATGCAAGGTTGGTTCAACATATGCAAATCAATAAAAGTGATACATACACCACATCAATAAAAACAAAGACAAAGAGCATATGATCATCTCTATTGATGCTGAAAAAGCTTTTGACAAAATTCAACATTTCTTCATGATAAAGACTCTCTACAATTCAGGTATAGACAGAAAGTATCTCAACATAATTAAAGCCATATATGATAAGCCCACTGCCAATATCATCCTGAATGAGGAAAAGCTTAGGAAAAGGATCTAAACAAGGATGCCAACTCTCACCAATGCTATTCAACATAGTGTTGGAAGTATTAGCCAGAGCAATCAGAGAAGAAAATGAAATAATGGGCATCCAGATTAGAAAAGATGAAGTCAAACTGTCCCTGTTTGTAAATGATATGATCCTATGTATTGAACAGCCTAAAGCTGCTACCAAAATAAAAAAATCTTACAGAGTTGATAATTGATTGCAGCAGAGTTGCAGGATACAAAATCAACACATAAAAAATCAGTAGCATTTCTATACTCCAACAGCGAACATGCAGAAAAAGAAATCAAGAAAGCTAGCCCGTTGGCAATAGCCACCAAAAAAATAAAATACTTAGGAGTAAAGTTAACCAAGGATGTGAAACATCACTACAATGAGAACTAAAAACTACTGTTGAGAGAAATTAAAGAGGAAACAAGAAGATGGAAAGATATCCCATGCTCTTCCATTGAAAGAATTAACATTGTGAAAGTATCTACAGTACCCAAAGTGATCTACAAATTCAATGAAATCCCCATGAAAATCCCAATGACATTTCTCTCTGAAATGGAAATAACTATCCTAACATTTATATGGAATAACAAAAGACCACAGATAGCCACAGCAATTCTGAGCAAGAAAAATACTGCTGGAGGCATAACACTACCTGACTTTAAACTATACTACAAAGCTATAATAACCAAAACAGTGTGGCACTGACATAAAAACAGACACATGAATCTATGAAATAGAGAATCCAGAAATCAACCCACATCCCTACAGCCATCTGATCTTTGACAAAGGTACCAAGTCTACACACATGGGAAGAGAGTGCCTCTTCAGCAAATGGTGCTGGGAAAACTGGATATCCATGTTCAGGAGAATGAAACTAGACCCATACCTCTCACCATATATACCAAAATCAACTCAAAACGGAATAAAGAATTAAATATACACCCTAAAACAAAATCTCCTTAAAGAAAGCATAGGGGAAACACTGCAGGAAGTAGGATTGGGCACAGCCTTCATGAATATGACCCCAAAAGCACAGGCAACCAAAAGAAAAATAAACAAATGGGATTATATCAAACTAAAAAGCTTCTGCGCAGCAAAAGAAACAATTAACCAAGCTAAAAGACAACCAACAGAGTGGGAGAAAATATTTGCAAAATATACATCTGACAAAGGATTAATATCCAGAATATTCAAGGAACTCAAACAACTTTACAATCAAAAAACAAGTAACCCAATTAAAAAATGGGCAAAGGAGCTGAATAGGCATTTCTCAAAGGAAGATATACAAATGGCCAACAGACACATGAAAAAAATGCTCAACATCATTCAGCATTTGGGAAATGCAAATCAAAACCACTTTGAGATACCATCTCACTCCAGTTAGGATGGCTAATATCCAAAAAACTGAGAATGATAAATGCTGATGAGATTGTGGAGAAAAAGGAACCCTCCTACACTGTTGGTGGGATTGCAAAATGGTGCAGCCTTATGGAAAATGGTTTGGAGGTTCTTCAAACAATTACAGACAGATCCACTATATGAACCAGCTATTCCACTTCTGGGAATACACCCAGAGGAATGGAAATCATCATGTTGAAGGGATACCTGTACTACAATGTTTATTGCAGCACTATTTACAATAGCCAAGAGTTGGAACCAACCCAAATACCCATCATCAGATGAGTGGATAAATAAATTGTGGTATATCTACACAATGGAATTCTACTCTGCTATAAAAAAGAATGAAATACTACCATTCGCAGCAACATGGATGGACTTAGAAAAAATTATATTAAGTGAAATAAGTAAGGAATAGAAAGAGATATACCACATGTTCTCACTTATTTGTGGAGCTAAAAATAAGTAAATGCACCAACAGTGGGAGAGCAGGGAAGAAGACATAACAATCACAATTCCTTGAACTTTTTAAGACAAGTGAACGGATATGATATTGATGGGTGGGAGGGGGGAAACAGAGGGGGAAGGTGTAATTGGTAAAGGGACAGGAAAATCAACTATATTGTATATTGGTAAAATAAAATAAAACAAATATAAAAAAAGAAATAGAGATACCAAATAGGGACAAAGGAATAGTCAACTATTTTTGAGGGGATAATTCAGAGGCCTCAATCGCTTTGATCCTTATTTTGCATCCTTTATTTTGTATTTCTGTTCATTTGCATACTGGAAAGAGTAATGGAGTCTTCAGAGTAGACAAATCCAAATACAGAACTACAATAAAAGTAGTAAGTGGCCTCTACACAAAGAAAGCAAAAGAATGCTCTAGCAAGAGCTGCTTGGCAGACTGTGGTGAGAACAAGGACTCCACAATGCTATCAAAATGTTTTAATACTTATAAATATTTTATAAATTTTTAATATTCCACTTAAATAAGTGAAACAATCCTTTATCTGTCAACTGTTTTCCACAACTTTTAATGTGTTGTTGAATTTATATTGTTCTTCACGTCTTCTTTTTAGTGTTGTAAAATTTAGCTTTCAATATTTGTAGTCTTATGACACAATGAGATAAGATTATCATAATTCAAGGTCCTTAGAGCAAGTGACCTCAAAATGTTTTAGATAGGTACTTGGTGTTCTAGTATTTGCATATTATTTGCTTAGAATTATTTTACTTTAGTTGGGTTCAACAATAGTAGAACCATTCTATATTTGGAATATATGAAATCATGGACATATAAAATTATCAATATCTATTATGAAAAAAATAAAAAATAAAATAAATATACAAAGAAATAAATGTGAGGTAAGACACAATGATCACAATAATTCCTTGAACTTGTTAAAATAAGTGAACAGATATAATGTCGATGAGTTTGGGAGACAGCGAGAGGGAAGGAGGAAAAGGAGGAATTGGTAAAGGGCCAGGAAAATCAACTACATTGTAATAGATAGATAGATAGATAGATAGATAGATAGATAGATAGATAGATAGATAGATAGATAAATGAACATGTAAACTAGAGCTTTTTTAAAAAAGGTTAACTTGTACTAATATACTCTGGAGCATATATACAGAATTTTGAGAACTTTTAATGGAAATATTTTAAAAGAAAATATGAAATATGTTTAAAGACAGGAACAGAAAATGCATGAATCAGTGTGTAAAGGACAAGGTCTGTAAATGGTTATTTAAAAGGTAAAAAGAAAGAATCAACATGCTGAATTTCTTAAAAATTGAAAACATAAAATCACCAATACAAACAAAATTTTGCCAGGTATTAGTATGAAAGATTGAAAATTGCTTTTTTAAGCATAATTGTACCCTATTATGCTAAACACAAAATCTTTTCAGTTTCAAATAAGTACTTGGATTCATAGTTCTGTTGAAACCACTCTTCTTAGCTATGTTCAAATGATTTTGTTCTGTCATTAGGACCATGCAAACCTAGTATAAAAATGGTTAGACAATTAAGATTGAGCCACTGTTGTCTTAAGATTTATTTATTAACTACTCAATGACCAAGAATCTACATTCGCTAGGGAAACACATTTATTTATTTCCTTTAATGTGCCAAGCCATGCGGTTGGAGCTTTATGTACAATATCATATTCAATCCCCACAACAATCTTATGAAAGAGGAATTACTATTTCCATTCTTCAAGTGTGATGCTGAGAGGCTAGGTCACTCACAATCTTACAGTAAGACAGACTCCTAGGACTGGCTATACCCTTTTCACTAGACTCCATGAACAGATATAATGCCGTTAAGATGAAAGGTATTTGGTTCGAATCAAAAAGTCCTTATGGAACAGTGCTATAATGTAAGTCACCATTTCCAGTCATCACAAAATGACAAGTTTGTCAAAGACTACATAGTAAGGGTTTAAGTTGAAGTATTAAAGAAAAACAAAATATCTGTTCTTCAGATCTTATTTATGAATGACTAGTCCCAAGATCCTAGTACACTGAATCTGGTGCAAAGCAGGCTTTAAATACCTACTCTCTCTCTCTTTTATTTCTCCACAAATTAAACTAGAAATTTAAATAACAAACTGTGCTCTGCAAACCAAACACTTTTCTAGGCTCACAAATTCATTCTAATCTACTGCTTTCTATAGATTTTAATTTTGTACTCTGACACTATTCCTTGGGCTCTCAAAACTCCTAAATCTGACATGAGAAATGGATTGTCAAATGATTTGAGACTAGTTCAATGATAAGTTGTAAGACAGGTTGTAAGAAGTCAAAAGTAAACTGCAATAATATTATGATTTCATGTTACAGAGATAGGGAAGATAGTTTTATAAATTTTTCAAGAAAGAAAATTCTACGAAACACTATCAAAAAGATATTTATGTTAAATGTTTAGCAACTCTTAAATGGTAATCTATGGCTTAATAATGAATGCAGACATCATATAATCAGGGGTGCCCTGACTTTAAATTCCTCTAAGCTTCCATACTGCTTAACTTTGTGTGCATAATATTGGCAAATGGGGCTTTTCCTTTTGTGCTCTTATCAAATCAACCTTATTGTCACATCGAACTCAAAATATTTCCATTTTTCAAGGTAACTGGTAAATGGGAAAAATGTCATAAACATAGTGTAGTGGACATCTGTAGTTTTGTCTGCCCAGTATTCCTTTCCCTTTCCTTTGGAAGCTGCACCTCCATTATCACACGCAGCCTAGGTAGGACCGTCAATGTACTCCATTATTCCCAGTCCGAGCAATATCTCTAGGCAAACCAATCAGATTCTCTTTTTCTTTCTGAAATTTGAATCCAAAGTTGGGAACATAAGGATGGGAATTAGGAGTTACTCATTTACAAATCAGATTCCTGGAAATGTCTGATTCCTGTTCTTTCCAAGACCCTTTTTAAAAAAAAATCTGTGTCCCACAACAGACCTTCCTGTACAGTCCCTGTTTGCTGAAGAAAATGAGAGTTTATATCTGTTCCTTGGACTCAAAGATCTCTATAGCTGATACACATAGTTAATCAAGATTTCTACAAGACATATGACAATGATTAAAGGGGAAACTGATAAACATGGGCTTCATGATAAATAGCAGTAGCTAACACGTACTAGAAGCTCTACTAATTGCCAAGGTACTGGCTAGGTATTTATTTAATTGATTTATTTAATCCTCATGCCTCTATTAGACAGGTATTCTCTTGTCCCAATTTTACAGATTAGGAAACCAAGGTATAAAAAGGTCCAATTACTTGCACATGGTCAGATAGCTAGTAAGTAATACAGCCAAGTTCTGAACCCTGAAGGTCTGACTTTAGAGCTTATGTTCTTTACTGTGACACACTACTGCTTGACATGGAGCTATTGCTGGTAAAATAACTATACTCAAAGATGAATGGATCTATCACAGACTAGAGGGATATTTCTAGAACTGTGTTATCAGTACCACAAATATTTGTATCATCAAGTCGAATAAAGACATGAAACAAATTATTATGAAATCTGGGTATGACACAAAACCTGCAGGAATAGCTAATGACATTGGATGACACATTTTAAAAGGAATATTGAACTCCACTTATGGCTCAATAAATGTTCACTTCCTTTCTTCTCTTTCAGAGGTGCTATGAGCTATTTATTCAAAGAAAGATTGGGCCTCATGACCCTTATCACACATAATTTTGTTTTTCCAGCATTACAATCTATTATTCTTTTCATAAAAAAACCCTGATATCATGCCTAATTTAACCATCTTTATATGTGGTGCAAATATATTACTTTCTGAATAAATTACAGGTTTTTTATTTAGTTAAGGTAAGCTGGAGTCATAACTACAATGGTGTCAGCCTGACAGTAGAACTGTTCACTTTTCAGTTTACTTTGGGAAGAAAAGCTTAAAATATCACACCACGTTCAGTTAACTGACTGACTTCTAACAGATGAAAACTTTATCTCTAAAACTAGTTTGAAGAGTGTGTAGTCATAAATTTATGATCATAAATGTGAGAGTATATGCACAATAACAAAATACTTGAGCAAATTAAAACATTTTAAGAAATATTTTGTTCATTAAAAAAATGCCAAACACCATTCTTCTCCCAAGTTTTATAACCATAAAAAGTAGAGTGATCCCACTGCCCTGTAACTCCAAGATCAAGGGATTGGATCCCCATACCTGCCAGCTGCCAAAAAAAAATTTAAAAAATAGAATGATCCACATGACTGTCGGGTCTGCTGCCGGCCGACCCAAACAGCCCTAGCCTTGTTCCTTTTGGTGGGTGAGCGAATGGCCCGGATTCCTCTTTCCCTCTGGTCCCCTTTGGAAGAAGACAGGGGAAGAGAGCTGTGAAGAGAGGTGAGCACAGCCGCCGGCCCCAACCAGCCCAGTTAAAGGACACTCAGATGTGGCAGGGGTTCTGTCAAGCAGTTCTGTTTATTATCAAACAAGCACTTGCTTTTATAGGCAGATGGAGAGGGGAGGTTTTAACATAATCCTATCAGCTTAAAGGTCAAGGGCATGCATCCTGTCTCAATGCTTAGCTATTGCAATCATGCAGTGTTCACGAGTGCAGAAGCACATATTTGGCCAATAAGGGCTAAGGCAAGGTTCCTGCAGACACTCCCACCCTACTTCCTCCTGGCGCCATCTTAGGCTGTCATGTTAATATGCCCTTGTGGGCCCATAATGGCGCTGCTTGTAATGTCACTTAAGGTGGCGTTTAAGGTGGCGTTAGTTTTTAAGGCCCGACATATGACTTGGAAAAAAAAGGATAACAAATAATTACATTGATCACATATAACCACCATTCACAAAACAATATTCACTATGAAAAATACAAGCAATAGTATGATGAATTACTAAAATATAAAAAAATTCTTTTGAAGGAAAAATAAGTGATATTAAATTAAATTCCTAAAATAGCAATGAAATTCTTAGAATTACAGATCAGAATATTTTCCTTGTTCCTAAATCTCTATATGTCAACATTAGAATTCTAGTTTTGGGGGCCATGGTGTTGCTTTGCATTGCTTTGCTCCCCATGGATTTGTCACCCCACTTCCCCTGGGTGATGGAGATGCAAAGGATTACTCAAAACTCATCTCTTTCGAGCAGTGAGGAAGCCCTGAAGAGGTTAACTTCCCAGGCACCCTCAAGTGAGAGGCAGCCCTTCCTTGGGAAATTAATGCCGAATTGGGGTTCTCTTACTGCATTTATGTTCCAGACCAGGATGTTACAGGAAGAGAACAAAGGTGGGGTTATAGTTTAACAATAAAGGCTGGTAACTTTCAGTGAAACAAGCCAGATGACATTCCAGTAAGGCTATCAGCAAAAGCTTTGATCTTAACAAACATTCCTTCTCTGTCTACCAAATCCTCAGTATCTTTACATAACAATCAGTAACTAGTCTGTCTTTCAGCCAACAACCTGCTGTGCCACAATTCTTTATCTTACACCAGAGACTTATAGCCTGAGGAAAATTTCCTGTCCTTGCAAGGTCAATATTTAAAACTGCAAGACATTGGAAAACCAGGCCCTGTGAAGTACATTTGCTTTTTAGTATATTCCACATCTCTCCCATTTTATTTATTTAAAAGAAAAGCAAAACTATAGATCAGATTGGCACAGTTAAGACAAAAAGCATTTTGTCAAAGCAAAGTTAGTGTCACGTAGCATGGCAAGTCCTTTCAGTATACTTCAGCTGAAGACTGATGATGTCATCATCCGGGGCGGCTGCAGCAGCATCACTCCAGATGCTGTGAATTGAGGTGTAATTACCAATTGTTGAAACTCTGGAATGGTCCGTAAAATAGTTGATTCTGAGTCCAGAGAGTTTGTTAATGTTAAAACTGTCCAGGACATTACTATTTTCAGAGTTTCTAGTCTTTTGTTAAATCTTCGATCAATTACAAGTCTTTTGTTTAAGAATAGGATGTCTTATCCAAGTTACAATCACTGTCTTTGAAGCCAGGAAAATTTAGAGAACTGCTTTTGTAGAGAAGGCATTATTTTCCCCTTTATGATCAAGGCATTCCTCATAAAAGCATTGATGATCAATATCTAGATTGAAAAAGTCTTACTTTTCTTTGCATAAATCTCTTAGTGTTGGAAAGGCTCTTTCCCAGGTGGTGACTGAAAGAAGCATTTCGGCTCACTTTCTTTCAGTGATCTGTCCCACATTGCTGGGAAGGCTGTTTCCCAGGTTGTGTTTTGTCCCATGTTGGGGGGAAAGATGAACAGCAGGATGAAGCAGCAGTTTGGGCCAAATTTACAGCAAACATAAAAAAGGAGTTAGCAACATGGAAATGAGACATGCTATCCTATAGTCAAAGTTTTAAATTATATCCTGTTATCAAGAGAGAGAGTTAATTTTCGTTGAACTTATAAAAATAGCCACATTGCCATAATAATCATAAGAATACTTAAAGATATTAAATTTGGGGGGAATCAAATAGGGAGAAAACAAATGCTTTTATCTCTGTTTTAAATGACATTTTATCAAACTGTTGTGAGTTATAGATAGCTTAAGAGAGAGAGAGAGAGTTTTCTTACATTTGGAAAACATTAGAACCAGCAGTGTTTTACAATAAGGAAATTGTAAAAACCCATAATACCTTTTAGTTTACCAATTAACTTTTGTTGTTTTGACCTTAGTGAACAATTTCACAAACCCATCAGTCTCTTCATTAGAATTTTGGAACTTCAATTTAAATCTATAAGCTCAAAGTTGTCTGAAACTGTACCTATCAGAGTTTTTTCATGAAATATTTGAACACATAACATTTTAAAATTGTAAATAAACCAAACTTATGACCAGAAGCATTTATATCAAGACACTGATATATCAGAACCTTACAAGATTTTGGAACACATATCCATAACACCTTAAGTACTGACAATGCTTTCCCATATAGTTATTTTATTTAATAAGCCAATTAGTTTTTATACATCTATTATATATCCTTTGAGAAACTCCACTTGATTAAGAGCAATCAAGTGGGTTTTTTTGTTTGTTTGTTTTTCTTTTTCTTAGAAAATCTGGTTATTCCATCGCAGGAGAGAAAATTCTAACCCTGTATTAGAATACTTTCGACTTTAATTTTTAGAAAAGCTCACACATAATTTGTTTTTAAATCCAGTTAATTTTTTTTTTACTGTAAGACCCTTTTAACAAACTTATCTATGTAAATCATTATCAAGACTTACTCAGACATTCTGTTTTTGTCCTATACTTCCTACTTTCTAAATAGCCAGCCATTTTACTCTAGGACAAACATACATTGTACCAGATGCTTTCTTACATAAAAATTATTTTTCTTTCTCTCTAGCCCCTCCAACCATAACCATATCCCCACATCCATAGCCTTCTTTAAGTCATCTCCTTTTTATATACTTGTTTCTTTTTTATCAGTTAAATTGGCCTAATTTGTCTAAAATTTGTATATAAAAAGGGGGTTTTTTGTATTTAGTTTTTTTGGTTGTGGCAGGGTTTACAAATTAAAAGCCTCTAGCAAAGACAAATGTAGTCCTGTTTGATTAGTAAACCCAGGCAACAATGTGTGTTGATAAGAACATTTTTATAAATTCAGGTTAGTAAATAGGCATCCATTTATCAGAGCAAATTACACAAAGCCCAGTTTTAGTTTTAGCTAAATTTACCAAATACATATTTATGGTTTCTGAGCCAAAATTTTGGATGTAGTATACCCTTATCAGTGTATGGTAACTAGGGCCTATGCGATATTTGGCATAGCCATTATCTGGTCCCAGGTTTCCACATGGCATTTGGAGCCATGTGGAATCCAGAGAGGCAGAGGGCAGTATTCACTATCTATGTTTAAAAGATATTGTTTCTCCCAGCATGGCCAGGAGGCAGAGCTGAGATAACAAGGAGATATATTGACCTAAAGACAAATTTAGGTAAAAGGTTTGAATCAAATTTTTAAAATATATTTATCAAAACTTTAGAAGATTTAAGTCACGTGAATTTGAAAAGTATACTTAGTTTAACTCACGTGAACTTGAAAAGTATACTTATTGATTTAATGAGCATGCATTAATTATAAGCCAGTTTGGTACCTTGCACATAAAACAATTACACAGACATGAACATATCATAACATACAGCTTACATATGCATATAAGCAGGCATAAGCAACAAGAACAAACAAAGATTGTGTAGGTTTTGTTCAAGATGTAATAAAAAGCTCAGCAGTGAAAAGGACATTTAGGTTTACATAGTGTTTTGCCAAAAAGACTTATTGGTGAGGCTTCACCTTGCCTTAAAGAAAGCAAGATAACAAATTTACATTGTAAAACAAAGTATACAAACCTTTTCAAGAAGATGCAGAGAAGATTTTCTTCCTTTAAGAAGATAGCATAGAATTTTACCATAGAATTTTGTGAAGAAATACATAGAAGAGACTAGAAGAGAATTTAGAAGTCTGTTTAAGATGCCAGAAAATTTGAGACCATCTAGTTAAACAGGTAGATCTTAGTCTAGTTTTTGTTTCTCAAACGGCTTACTGAGCTCAAGAGCTGAGCCACCAAACAGAGATGAAACCGTTTGACTCTTGAGGTTTTTAGGAGAAGAGCAGGAGACTCAAAAGGGGTCTTGTTGGCACCATGGCTGCATTTATTCATAAAACTGCAGCCTAACAATATAGGCTGGTAACTTTCAGTGAAACAAGCCAGATGGCATTCCAGTAAGGATATCAACAAAAGCTTTGATCTTAACAAACATTCCTTCCTATAGCAATTTCTCAGTATCTTTACATAACAATCAGTAACTAGTCTGTCTTTGAGCCAACAACCTGCTGTGCCACAAATCTTTATCTTTATACCAGAGACTTATAGACTGAGCAAAATTTCCTGTCCTTGCAAGGTCAATATTTGAAACTGTAAGGCTTTGGAAAACCAGGCTCTGTGAAGCACATATGCTTTTTAGTATATTCCTCACCGTGGCAAATCCTAGTACCACCACTTGTGAAAACATCTTCTCTAAGACCATAAGGAGATAAGTGAAAACATCACTCCATCTTGCTAAGTCACTTATTTCTGTAATTGTTAGAAAAAATAATAAAATGTATTTGACTTATGCCAATAAAACTACATTCTCCCCTCCATACAATACTCCAGCCTCTGTATTTCATTTTGGGCTCATAAGACAAAAGAACTTGGGATAAGTGGAAAGAAAATAGAAAGAGGAAGAAAGGTTTTGAGAAGGTAGTAGAGGTTCTAGATAATGTACATTTCTCATAATAAGAAAACCTAATTTAATTAATTTCATTTGTCAAAGGAATTGTCAAGCAACACTACCCTTTCCTTCTGCCTCAAATATTGATAACACTTTTTCATACCTAATATTTGAAAGCTCATTTAGTCACAATCTTGAGGCCCTCACTCATTTATGTTACTTATGAAGAAATTGAGGGCAGGAGGGATCAAAGTCATATGGCTGTTCACTTGACTCTTGATACAGCGTCAAGAACACAGTCAGTGCTCAGTTTCTTGAATTCAGGGTCAGCCAATGTATATTTCTTTTTTTTTAATTTAAAAAAAATTAAATTTATTTTTCCATTTTATTAAATTATTTTTTCTTAATTGACACATAATAATTGTATATATATGGGGTATGTGTGTAAAATGTGCAGTGATCAAATCAGTGTCATTAGCATATCCATCACCTCAAACATTTGTCATTTCTTTGTGTTGAAATTTTTCAAAATCCTCTCTACTAGCTATTTGTAATTGTAGAATAAATTGTTAGCTATAGTCTCCCTACAGCACTATTCTTTAAACCACATTGACTTATGTGGCAATCTACCTTTCTTTATTCAACAAAGATTGAGTGAAAATACTTATTCATTTTTATCACCACCTAAAACACAAAGAAATTTTCAATTCCTGCCATCAAGAAATCTAAAATCTCTTGGGAAAAGATAAAACATGTATACATTATGCCTTATGTACTGTATAGTGTAATGTGGCATTCAGAACATGGGCTTTGGTATCAAGCAGTTCTGACTTTGAATCCTAGCTCTGCTACTGACCCATTGTATAATTTTGAATAAGTCCCTTAGACTTTGAGTCTCTTTTGTCATCTCGCAAATTAAGATAATATCTAAATCAGAGAATTTCTTTGAAAACTAAAAGAAATGATGAACATAAAATGCTGAATCCAATATCTGCACAAAGTAAGTGCTCAGAAAAATCTATTTTTACCATTATTATTACTAATGTTATCATTATTCTTCCTTTCCTGGAATACATTTTTTCCACCTATTTTCATCTCTCCCTTTCATCATCTGATTCTTAGCTTAAATGCCACTTCCTCTGAGAGGCTTCCTATAGTTTCTGCAGTTGATATAGCTGCTTGCCCAACTTTTGTCACTCTTATCCCATTACTGATTTGTTTTTCCATCACAGCACATCTCAATTGTCTGTTTATAAGTTTACTGTCTGCTTCCCCAGTAAATTGTAAGCTCTATCCCAGGTAGGATATGTCTTTTTCACTATTCCATCCCCAGTGCAATGTCTAGCATAAAATAAGCACTCAATATATGTTAAAAGAATGATTGCTTAAAATGTAACCGAAACACAAAAATTATTTTTCATACGTTTTTATGTATAATTATCACAATAGCAGCGCAAGATATTACTTATTACCTAAGTAATAGGTTTAATTACTTCCATTTTAACAACAGAATACTATTGGGTTTTTTTTTCCAAATCTATTGTTCTTTCCATTAACTGCCCACAAATAATCAAGCTGCATATATTAATAAGTTCCAAGCAAGTCATTCAGACATATGCCATACACATTCACAGAAGGCTAGGCAAGATCTGTACATTGGAATATCTCAGTGTTGGAAGGCATCAATAACAAGGCAGGTTAGAGCTTCTAAAATAGGTCATGGCTGGCTGTTTAGCTCAGTTGGTTAGAGGGCGGTATTACAACACCAAGGCCAAGGGTTCAGATCCCTTGTACCAGCCAGCCACCAAAAAACAAATAATAATAATAACAATAATAAAATAAAATAAAATAGGTGGGCTTTGAGATGGTAGAAGTATTTAAGAGTGGGTTGGAGTGTGGTGTCTTTGTTTATTTTGTACAAGCAGACACATCAAAAATACTTAGCTAAGGTATATTTTTTAAAAGAGATGGGTGCAAGCAGTTTCCTTTCAAAAATAAGGAGCTTGGAAGTTGCCACTCCATCCTAACAAGTAGAAAGCTAAATGACTGAAAAATCAATAACTCTTCTTGGATCAGTAAGAAAAGTGAGGACAGAGGTCAAATCACTGCCCCCACAATTGGAAAGAGAGACAAAGGGAATAATTGCTTAAAAAAGCAGAGACTCAGAAGCAAAAACCACAGCAGGAACCAGTGCCAAGGTAGGAAAACCAAACCTGTAATCAATGAATTGCTAGAGACTAGGTGTGGATGAGTCTAAGAGTTAAAATCTCCGGGGAAACCCAGCCTAAGGGGAGATCCCACACTTTAGTGAGTTTTACATCCAGGAGCCCAACCAGGTTCTCACAGTAAATGTTGGAGAAAAATCTTCTCATACTTCCTATTGGGGGAGGGAAAATGAAACTATTTGGGGATATGGCAGAGTATTCTGTTCTTCTTAATAAGGCTTACCCTCAGGAGAAACTAACCTAATCCTCTAGGGTATTATCAGAGCCTAACTGACTTGGGGAAAGGGAAATACTCAACTTCATCCCACTCTAGCCAACCTATCCCATCTAAAAGGAGAGAAAAAAATGAGAAACACTTGTGAAGTTCACAGTCCAGAGGTACAGGCTCAATAAAAGACTGAGCCCTAATCATAGGACTATAGAATGTTCCCTCTAACCCTACAACTTACATTACTAAAAGACTATTTACAACAGTTCCTTTTACCTGGTACATTATGACTGGCTACCAAGAAAAAATTACAGAGCATGGATTTTTCACAGGTTAGTTTACATGATCATCCCTGAGCCTGATAACTCTGGCTGAGAATCCAGGTAAGGAGACAGACATAACCAGATTACTTGAATAGTATGTGGTTAAGAAATAAGAGAGAGGTGATCCCTCCCCCCTTCTTCGACCTGAAGGGGAGTGCCAGCCCACCAGGTCTGACCCACTGAGGTGAGCTCAGCATTACTGCATGCTGCTGGGAGCTCATTCTATGACAACAGATTCTGGAACAGGACCCAAGGTGGTTTAACACAACCACCGCCATACCTACTGTCAAGCAAAGACAATTCACCAGCACAGTAGCAACCAGGGCCACACCACAGCCAACCTCAGTGTAATAGAAGAAGCAAACCCTTAACCAAATGACCAAACATCAATGAAAAAATACTAAAACTACAAATAAACAAGAATAAATGAAACCACCAAAAGAATAGAGTAGTGCTCCAAAGTCAGACTCCATCAAATAAGGAATCCTTGAAATGTCTGAAAAATAATTCTAAGCAATGATCTTAAGAAAACTTGAAGAAATAAAGGAAGACTCAATTTGAGAACACAATGAAACAAGAAAAAATACCCAGAAAATGAAGGAGGAAATCTACAAACAGATTAATACCTTAAAAAAGAGTGTAGCTGAACTTCTAGAAATGAAAGATTCACTCAATGAAATAAAAAACACAAATGAGAGCTTGAGCAGCAGCGTATAGCAAGCAGAAGAATTTCAGAGCTTGAAGATGGTCTGTTTGAAATACCTCAGGCAGACAAAAAAAAATAATAATTAAAAATAATGAGGAAAATCTAAGGGAGATAGCAGACAACCTCAAGCACTCTAACATCCAAATTGTGGGTAGTCCTGAATGGTGAGGAGAAAGGAAAAGGTATTGGAAACCTACTCAAGGAAATAGTAACAGAAATCCTCCCAGGTGTAGGGCAGGATACAGACCTTCATGTCCAGGAAGCTCAAAGGTCCCCAAACAGATTCAACCCCAAAAGACCCTCCCCAAGACACATTATAGTTAAATTTTCAAAGCTAAAGACAAAGTGAGAGGTCCACAAGCAGCAAGAGAAAAGAGTCAGGTCACTTATAAGGGAACCCCCACGAAACTAACAACAGACATCTCAACCAAAACCCTACAGGCCAGAAGAAAGTGGAATAATATATTCAAAATACTAAAAGAAAAAAAATGCCAGCCGAGAATTCTTTACCCAGCAAGGCTCTCCTTAAGATATGAGGGAGAAACGGTGGATTTCCCAGACAAGCAAAAGCCGTGGGAGTTCACCACCACATGACCAGCCCTGCAAGAAATTTTCAAGGGAGTCTTTCATCTGGAATCTGAATAATGATGACCTCTATCACATATACACAAGAAAGAGCAAAACCCACCATTAATACAAAAAAAGCCAGCAAGAAAGAGAGAGAGGATAAATCATCCCACCTTAAATTTCCAACCAAAATTGAAGAGAAATAAAAGGAGAAATAACAATCAAAAGATATTTAAACCATCTAAACAAGAAGCAATTACATGAAAGGAATTAAGCAAGACTTTTCAATAACTACTCTAAATGTGAATGGACTAAACTCCCCATTGAAAAGACACAGACTAGGGCCAACCCCATGGCTCACTTGGGAGAGTGCGGCGCTAGGAGTGCAGCGGCACTCCTGCCATGGGTTTGGATCCTATATAGGGATGGCCGTTGTGCTCACTGGCTGAGCGCGGTGTGGATGACACCAAGCCAAGGGTTGCAATCCCCTTACCGGTCACAAAAAAGAAAAAATAAAATAAAATACACAGACTGACTAATTGGATTAAAAAGCTAGACCCAATTATATGCTGTCTTCAAGAGACGCATCGCACCTGTAGATACACACATAGACTAGAAGTGAAGGGATGGAAAAATATATACCATGCAAATGGAAACCAAAAATGAGCAGGAGTAGCTATTCTTATATCAGACAAAATAGACATGAAACCAAAAATCATAAAAAGATACAAAGAAGGCCACCATATAATGATAAAGGCTTCTATCCACCCAGAAGACATAACAATCCTAAACATATATTTACCCAATACTGGAGCACGCAAAGATATAAAGCTGATGGAGTTTGGATATGTTATCCTCTCCAAAACTCATGTGGAAATTTGATCCCCAGTGTGGCAGTGTTGGAAACTGATTTGTTTATGGGGGGTGGATCCCTCATGAATGGATTAATGTTCTCACTGGGGGAGGGGTGATTAATGAGGGAGTTCTCACTTTATTAGTTCTCATGATAGCTGGTTGTTTAATAGACCTTGGCCTCTCTCTCTCTCTCTCTCTCTCTCTCTCTCTTGCTTCATCTTGCCATGTGATCTGCTTGTACCCACAGGCTGCTTGCCACTTTCCACCATGAGTAGAAGCAGCCTGAGGCCCATGCCAGATGCAGCTGTCCCAGAATCATAAGCCAAATAAACCTATGTTATTTATAAATTACCCAGTTTCAGGTATTTCTTTTATAGTAACACAAAATGGACTAACACAAAAACAAACACTCTTAGACCTAAAGAAAAAAATAGTACCTAATACATTAATAGTGGGTGATCTGCACACCTCTCTCAGTATGGGACAGATCTTCCAAACAACAAGTCAACAAAGAGACACAAGATTTAATTTACACCTCAGACAAACTGGACCTGGCAGATATATACAGAACATTTCACCCAACAACTGGAGAATATACTTTCTTCTCATCAGCTCAAGGAACATTCTCCAGGATAGACCACATATCAGGTCACAAATCTAGTCTCAGCAAATTTTTAAAAATTGAAATCATTGCAAGTATCTTTTCAGACCACAATGTACTAAAATTTGAAATTAATAATAAGCAGAACTCTGGAAACTACACAAGTACATGGAAACAAAATAATAGGCTCCCGAATGGCCTATGGATCCAAGAAGAAATTAAACAGGAAATCAAAAAATTTCTAGAAACTGATGAAAATGAAGGTGCATCATACCAAAACCTGTGTGATACTGCAAGACCAGTACTAAGAGGCAAATCTATTGCAATAAATGCTTACATTGAAAGAATGGAAAGACTTCAAATTAGGGACCTAACACTACACCTCAAAGAACTTAAAAAATAACAATAATTCAAACCTAAAGGTAGTAGATGGAAAAAAATAATTAAAATCAGGGTAGAAATACATGAAATAGAGAACCAAAATACAATGGAAAAGATCAACAAAACAAAAACTTGGTTGTTTGAGAAGATAAATAAAATAGACAAATAATTAGCTAGATTAACAAAAAAAGAAGAGAACACTGAAATAACAAAAATCAGAAATGAAAAGCGAGACATTACAACCAATACCACAGAAATACAAAGAATCATTAGAGACTATTATAAACAACTGCATGACAACAAATATGAAAATCTGGAAGATATGGATAAGTTTCAAGACACATACAAACTATCCAGACTGAACCAAGAAGACAGAAAATCTGAACAGACCAATAACAAACAAGAAGATTGAAGCAGTAATTAGCAATCTTCCAACAAAGAAAATCCAGGACTGGATGGTTTTACAGCTGCATTCTATCAAACTTTTAAAGAGGAGTTAATACCAATTCTCCTCAAACTATTCCAAGCAACTGAAACAGAAGCTATTCTCTCAAACTCATTCTATGAGGCTAACGTAACTCTCATACCAAAACCAGATAAAGACACAACAAAGAAAAGAAATTATAGACCAATATCCTTGATTAACCTAGATGTTAAAATCCTCAACAAAATATTAGCAATCAGAACACAGCACTGTATTAAAAAAATATATACACTATGATCAAATGGGATTCATCCCAGAAATGCAAGGATGATTTGACATACGAAAGTCAGTAAATGTGATATATCACATAAACAAACTAAAGGACAAAGACCATGTGATTATCTCAATAGATGCTGAAAAAGCATTTGACAAAATTCAATATCACTTCATGATAAAGACTCTCAACAAATTAGGTATAGAAGGAAAATACCTCAACACAATGAAAGCTAATTATGACATGTCCACAACCAGTATCATTCTGAATGGTGAAAAATTGAAGGCCTTCCTCTTAAGGACAGTAACGAGACAAGGATGTCCACTCTCACCACTTCTATTCAACATAGTACTGGAGAAACTAGTTAGAGCAATTAGGCAAGAGAAAAAAATAAAGGGAATACAGATTTGGAGAAGATGAAGTCAAACTTTTCCTATTTGCAGATGATATGATACTATATATAGAATAACCTAAAGACTATCAAAAAACTCCTAGAACTGGTTAATGACTTTGGTAATGCTGCAGGATACAAAATAAATGCCCAGAAATCAGTAGCATTTATATACTCAAATAATGAATTAACAGAAAGAGAAATAAAGAAAGTAAGCCCATTTACAATTGTCACCAAAAAAATATGATACCTAGGGATCAATTTAACCAAGGAGGTTAAAGACCTCTACAATGAGAATTACAAACGACTTCTGAAAGAAATTAAAGAAGACACAAAAAGATGGAAAGATATTCCATGCTCTTGGATTGGAAGAATTAAAATTGTCAAAATGTCTATGCTACCCAAAGCAATCTACAGAGTCAATGCAATCCCCATCAAAATACCAATGACATTCTTCACAGAAATGGAAAAAAACAATCTTACTTTCATATGGAAAAACAAAAGACTCAAGTAGCCACAGCAATCCTGAGCCAAAAAATTAAAGCCAGAGGAATAACTCTACCTGACTTCAAATTATACTACAAAGCTATTGTAACCAAAACAGCATGGTACTGGTATAAAAATAGACATTCTGAACACTGGAGTAGAATTGAGAACCCAGAAATCACTCTTCAGGCTTACAGCCATCTGATATTTGACAAAGGCAACAAAAATCTACATTGGGGAAAAGATTACCTCTTCAACAAGTCATGCTGGGAATACTGGATATCCATATGCAGAAGAATGAAACTAGATTTGCATCTCTCATCATACACTAAAATCAACTCAAAATGGATTAAAGACTGAAGTATAGGACCTGAAACTATAACACTACAATGGAAAATATAGGTGAAACACTTCAGCAACTAGGTCTGGGCACATACATTATGAACATGAGCATGAAAGCACAGCAGCAAAATTAAATATAAACAAATGGGACTATGTCAAGTTAAAAAAGCTTCTGCACAGCAAAGGAAACAATCAACAGAGTGAAATGACAACTTACAGAATGGGAGAAAATTTTTGCTAACTATGCTCCAACAAGGGATTAATGTCCAGAATATACAAGGAACTCAAACAATTATACAGTAAAAAAACAAATAACCCAATTAAACAATGGGCAAAGGAGCTTGTTAGACATTTTTCAAGGGAAGACATACAAATGGCCTATTGGTACATGAGAACATGTTTAGCATCTCTAGTCATCAGGGAAATGCAAATTATAACTACACTGAGATACCACCTCACCCCATTTAGACTGGCTATAATCAAAAAGACAGTGAATAACAAATGCTGGTGAGGGTGTGGGGAGAAAGGAACACCCCTACACTGTTGGTGGGACTGTAAATTAGTACAACCACTATGGAAAACAGTATGGACATTTCTCAACAAACTACAGACAGATCTTTCATACCATCCAGCAATCCCACTTCTGGGTATATACCTAGAGGAATGGAAATCATCATGTCGAAGTGATACCTGCACTCCTATGTTCATTGTAGCTCTGTTTACAATAGCTAAGATATGGAACCAACCTAAATGTCCATCGATGGATGATTGGATAAGGAAACTATGGTATATATACACCACGGAATACCACTCAGTCATAAAAAAGAATGAAATACTCCCATTTGCAGGAACGTGGATGAGCCTGGAGAAATTTATGTTGAGTGAAATAAGCAAAGCACAGAGGGATACATATCGCTTGTACTCATTCATAATTGGGAGCTAAGAGAAAAAGAAGGAAAGAAAGAAAGACCACAGTAGTTCTTCGGTTTTGCAGAGGGAGAGAACATTCCTTGGGTTACAAAGTGGAGTGGGGTGGAAAGGGGAAGGGGGAGGGGGAGGGGGATGCGATAATTGTGTGGGTGACATGGGGTACAAGAGCAATTTCTGGTAATGAGTATGCTGACAGTATGAATCTGGCCCTCACATCATGCCATGAGGGGTGATAATCAGCATCGTATCTCATGAATATTCATTATAACATAAATTTTAAAAAAAGAAAAAATTACAAAGCGTACTTAAAAGGAAAGAGCACAATTTGAAGAGAAAGAGCAAGCATCAGAAGCAGACATGGCAGGGGTATTGGAACGATCAGACAACTGATTTAAAACAACTATGATTAAGATGCTCAGGCTCCAATGGATAAAGTAGACAGCATGTAAGAACAGATGGGCAGTGTAAGCAAAGAAAGAAATGCTAGAGATCAAAAACACTTACAGAAATGAAGAATTCCTTTGATGGTGTTATTATTAGAATGGACACAGTTGAGAAAAGAAACTCTGAGTTTCAGTATCAATAGAAACCTCCAAAACTGAAAAACAAACAAAAAAAACAAAGACTGCAAATAACAACAGAATAGCCAAGGACTGTGGGACAACTACAGAAGGTCTAACATACATGAAATGGGAAAAACAGAAGAAAGAGGGAAAGAAAAAATATGTTCTTTTAGTTTTAAGATTACAAATGAAAATTTGCAACAAGTCTTTCTGATCATTGTCTTTTCCACTTTGACTTTAGACTATGGCCCATGGACCAAATCTGACCTGCTACCTATTTTTCTAAATAAAATTTTGTTTTAACACAGCCACACTTTTGTGCCACAATAGCAAAGAGCAGTAGCTGCGAAAGAGTTGTATGGTCCAGAAAGCCTAACATATTTATTATCGGGCCTTTACAGAAAAGATTTGCTGATCCTTGGCCTCAACCATCAAAAATCACCTGTATAAAATGATTAGCCTTAGAAAAATGGCTAAGGCTGATAAAATACAAGATTATAATCTTATAGTACCAGAAAATTTGAAAGTGCTTCTAAAAGGGGGTGGCAGAATGTTAAAAGGACAAAAAGACTAAACCTGAAAGAGTTCCCAATGGCTAAAGCTAGAAAATTTTGAGCAGCAAAGTAAATAAGATTAGTATTGGATTGTAAACCAAAGAATAAAACAAATATCCAACAGTTCATCTTAATATAAATAAATAATTGAATCCATAAATAAATGTGGGAAAAGGGACAAAATATCCTCATTGAAGAATTCCAATTAATAAATGTGGAAGGAATGAAGAAAATAGAAAATCACAATTAGAATAACAGAGTAATAATTGCTGCAGGTGAGATACACTGATGCATACTACAATTAATGGGGGAAACTTTAAAGAGAAACAGGATATTTGGATGGCCTCAAAAAATATTTCCCTCTTTATAAACATATACAATTATTATTTGTCAATTAAAAAGAAAATAAAACTTTGTTTCATCCTGCCGAACCCACAGCTGGAATCACCCCAAAAGCGGTGGCAAGGGAGTTCTCACAAGAAAGCAAAGGAGTGCCCCAAACCGTCTGGAGATGTGGTGGCTGGGATTCCCAACAAAGTAGCACTAAACACCAGGGTGATCAGTCTGAAACTTTTATCAGGGGACTTTACTGAGTGCTGTAGCATATCCTTGCAATCGACAGTGAGAGAAAAGAGATATTCTATCTAGATATGCCCGCAGCGAGGGGGTCAGGGCATGCAGTTTATAGCAGGGTTTAAGGAATTTGGCTCAGGGCTGGGGCCAGTCTCTTTCAGCATTGAGTCAGGACACAGAAAGAAAGGTGGTGGGGAGGGGGAAACTGGGGGGGCATACACACCTAAAAAAAAAGTGAAATAAAAATTTAAAAAATCTCCCCCCTGAATTTTTAATAATTACCATGGTGGATTTAACATTAGTCCACACAGTCTTTAATACTCTTCCAAGAATGAAGCTTAATTTCCTTCTCCTTGTATATGTGCTATAGTTGGTGACTTACTTCCAAAGAGCAAAGTATGGAATGAGAAAAATTGTAACTTCACAATGGAAAAACTTTTCAGATACCACTTTAACAAGTGATCAAGGTTAACATCAACAGTAATGTTATGCTGATACCGTGTAATACCTGATATGACACAATGATAAAAATATGCTACCTCTGTGGTATTCTTCCTAAAGATCTACCCAGTCTAATCATGAGAAAAACACCAAACAAACCCAAGTTGTAGAAGTTTTTTACACTATAACTAACCCATGATTTTTAAAAATGTCAAGATCATGAAAAACAAGGAAAGATTGAGGTACTGTCTGAAATTGAAGTATGAAGATAAATGATGACTAAATGTAATATGGCATTCTGGACTGGATGCTGGAAAAGAAAATGGAAATTAGTAGAAACATTGGTGAATCTAAATAAAGTCTCAATGTCAGTTTATTTTTTTGGAAAGTTTACCATGGTAATGTAAGATGTTAACATTAGAGGCAACTGGAAGAAGGGTATATGGGAACTCTCTACACTTTCTTTGCAACTCCTCTACAAATCTAAAATTATTTCAAAATAAGTTTAGTAACAAAATCAAAAATGATCTGTTATGAAATTTCAATACACACACACACACACACACACACACACAAGCTGTAACACCTCTTCCCTTTTACTGTTTTCACAGTAATGTACTGCAAATGAACAAAAAAAGAATGGCTTAGAAAAATAGTTAGCATCAAAAATCTTTTTGCATACTTGACACTAGGTTATATTGTGAACTGGTATAATGATCACCAGACTAGCTTGAAAGTTTGAATATACAATAATAACTTTCTTATAACCATCTCTTTTATGTGATAACAAAGAATATTTTAGAAAGTCCTATTGTAACTCCCTTACATATTTTACTTTATAGTAAATTCATCATTATCTTGTGCTGTGTGCTCAGTATTTTCCAGAACGTGTTCTTTCAAAGTCTTCCAAAGATTCAAAAGTGTTCCTCATTCAAATAAGTTTAGGAAATGCTCTATTAAAAATAATAGACTTTTTTTAAACCATGGGACTTAGAAGTTTTAATATGTTAATGCACTTTATGAATCTTATAGAGCATATATGATATGAAATTTGCCAAACATCTTTGACCAGAGGCCACTTTGCATTTAGCACCTCATGGGGTTTGTGTAGGAAAAAATAACTTAGCCTTTCCTTTAAATGTCATAGTTACACTTTTATTGGCTTATATGTAATTTTAGTTCCCATTTTTTTAGGTTTTAATATGAGCCAGTTTTAGATACCTTGTCATTTAATCTTCAAAACAACCCTGTGAAATAGGCAGTAAAGTAAGATACTTTTTTTGCCCAAAGCAAGTCAAAATGCTAAAAGGCTGTGATGAGAATAAAAGCCTGGCCCACTGACTACAAAGCCCATGTTTTCAACCACTAAGAAACACTACCTCAACAAACTAATGTGGCACTTTCCTAAATATGATGGAATAATTAACTAGACGTTTGGTTATAAACAGTAATATTCATTTTGGAATTTTCAGGGGGCCACGTTCTGTCACCTCCTAAATTATTCCTTGATAGAACCCTTTGAAATTTTTCTGTTAACTCTTAAATTTCTGGGCTATTGCCTACAACACAAACAGTAAATAAATAAAATAAAGCTGGGTGTAGAAATAATTCTTAAACATTTGTTCATCTTAAGTCAATAAAGCAGTTGGTGAAACAGAGAAGGTTGTTATTAGAAATTCTAAGGCAAGTGTTATCAATGTTCCATTTAGTTTAAGTTCAAAACACTCATGTTTCTCTGAGAAAAGTGGAAAATTGATGCCTCTAATATATGAAATATACTGTAATGTAGTGAAGCTACAAGAAGTCAACAAATATCTAAGCCCAGAAATTGTCTATTTTTTTTTTTTTTTTTGGTCTTTTTTCGTGTCCAGCAACGGATCGCAACCCTCAGTGTCGTGCCCATACCAGACCGGGACCGGCAACGGGATCGCAAATCTCGGTGCTGCACCCGCACCTCGCTCAGCCAGTGAGCGGGAACCGGTCTGTATGTGGGATCCGAACCCTCGGCGGGAGCACCGCC